>NC_141034.1:29660000-29757500 GCF_052040795.2 Danio rerio | reverse complement strand
TCTCTCCTATTTTAAGCATACTCTGATTGGTCAGATTGATCTAAACATCTCAAAAAGTTGATATTCCTCATACAGACATTGTTCGGGGGTGTATATAGACTGTTTTCTTATTCTAACAAATAGGCAGCATCACTATGGCATATAGCATATCTGTTCACAGAACCTTGTGCTATACAGTTAATATAGTTCTATTGAAGCCTGGGTTACACTTCTGCGTCAAGTGATCTGCATGACCCACGGCACATGCAACGCACTGTGCATTTACTTCTGCGCGCTGTTTCTGTTGCTCTGCAATAACACTTGCGAAATGATAGTTGGCAGTGAGGTGTTTATATTCCTCTGTGTCGAGTTTCTTCGGTGGTGTTTTGTTTTTTTCTGAACGCTTCCTTAATGTACAAGTGGTTCAAACTCGCTCATTTTGAGGTAGGAACTGGCGGACGTGCAACAACTTTAACCATGAGGTAAACACAAAACAAAACTTACTATCTGGAGCTCCCTCATGGAACTCCACACTTGTAAACACTTGCTCCAATGGTTTCATGTAACTCTCTGTCCTGCCCACACTCGTCAGCGCTACCAAGCCGACCAATCACAAAGCTTCCGCTTTCAGAGGTGCACGTCAGCGACGTGACGGCCACGGCTATAGGCTATGCATCCACATGTAGGCTGCTCCGTAGCATACGTGTGTGCTTGACGCAGAAGTATAAATGAGCCTTTTGGTTAAATTGAGGATCCTTTTTTTTGCAAACGCAGTGTTAAAAAAAATAAAGTTGAAAATATATCAAAAAACAAATATCAAAATTACAGCAAAATTGCTGCAAAATGCTTTGTGATCTGTTCATAAATAATATATATATATATATATATATATATATATATATATATATATACATATAAGAAAAAACAATTTCAAAACTTGTTCCTCTGCTTCACAGATTTAATTAGTCAAATGATTGATTAAAATTGACCAATTCACTGTAGGCCAAATCAGAAATTTCCATTATTCCTTACATGGATTTGTTACATTAAGAAAAGTGAATACATTTATTAAAGGAAGATATACTGAAGTACTGTATGTTTGAAAAAATACTATGTAAGTTATTTGCAGTTTTTTTTCCACTTGTCTTTTTTAGCATTCTTTGGGCCCTATCATACACCTGGCGCAATAAGGCGCAAAACGTGTATGGTGTAATACAACACAACTGACTCTAGAGACTCTGATTGGTTTCAAGCATGCTATGCTCAAAACATACGCATAACTTATTAAGAGAATAAGTCCAACCCTAGACCATGGGTCAGGGCGCAACCATATTTTTCCGTCCTTATAATAGCAAAAGTGGATTTAAACATGCCCTTCATGCTTTTGTGCCATGCGCATCAGACCTTGTGTCTAGATCATTAAAATAGAGCCCTTTAAAAATATCTTGTGTTGAACTAAAAAAAAAAAATGTATTCATGTTTAGAACCACTGATTGGAATGAAAACAATGAGTAAATTATTATTTATTTATTTATTTTTAATTTTTTTGGTAAACTATCCCATAAATAAAATAGCATATTTGTTGGACATACTGTAATAACTGTATTAATCCGAATTGCATTTGTTGCATTACTACTGAGAATTGGTTTGACTATTAGTTCTTCTTTGTAGCTTGTTAAAAAACAATAAGTAAGCCAAATCTGATTATCCTTCACAACACAAAGAGTTGGTTAAAATAGAGAATAGTTTAACCTGATGGTTGAAAAGAATCTTGAATGAGTTCATTTGCATTCCCCTGAGTAAGCATTCAAATAAAGTAGCAATACAATTACAATATCTATCTACCACTGGATTTATTTAGCTGAATAACATATGCACTATTAATCCAGTAATTCAAAGCCAATGTGGCGGGTTTGACAGATTTACAAGGTAGGATGTTTTTTATGATTTTTTTCATTAGGGGGGGATGCATCCTCCTCCATCGCCTTCAAATAAAGCGAACAGTGCCAAATGAAGTTTTCATATTTACCAAGAGAGAGGAAAAAAAAAGAAGAAATGCAAAGCCTGAACGCTACCCAGCTCCACTAATAAGATGAGAGACATGATTTTGGATCTCATTTTGTAAAAACTGACAGAGCTTTGAATATCAATTTCAATTTATTTATGCATATTAATCATGTTTACCTGACACGTTCTCATTTCCATAGTGTACACAGCAATTTATCTGCAAAACAGCTCAACGGTATACCTGACTGTTTGCCTGTGGCGCAAGTCAAATAATAATAATAAAAAAAAGTTGTGCCTAATCCTGATCTAGATAGAATCTGAAAGAAATGTGTTGCTGTTCTCGTCAGGAAACACCAAGACGATTATCTCTCTGCATGACGGAATCGCCCCTCGCTGCTGTGAGAGATGATGTTCCTCTCAGGATGACTAATGCAGCAACACACACTTTATGAATTCACAGTACAGCACGATTGAGATTAATATCTTAATTGGATTCATTATTCATTCTAATAATGGCAAGTTGTTGACTTTGCTGTTGCACAGGGGGTGGTAGGGTGGGGGTCGCTTTATCCTTTGCGACCTTTTGCCAGTGCAATTCGATAAAAAAATGTGAGAAACCCTGCTTACTTTGTGTATTTCAGTAAATATAAGCAGCCTCCTCGTAAACTAGATAATATGCATGCATGACCAGCTGGAGATTTTGACTTAAAATCTTATGCATAATCGACACAAATGTTCCACCTTAGCTATTGGTTAATTACCCTTGACTGTTTGCTGCACTGTAATTAAGAGTGTCTTGTTTTGAGTCGCGGCCTCAGAATCTTAATGTGAAATGCCAGTGTGTACAACATTTGACTTTCAAAGATAGGGCAGGTTTGTTCATGCAACACCTGGTGCAAATAGGGGCACTGAGCTTATCACTACGTTTTTGGTTTAATATAGATATGGTAGCAAGACAACTTCTCCTATATTGGCTAATGGAATCAGCTGAATTGCCCTCTGCTGTATTTGAAACTCTGTGCAATGTTCTGCTATACTTTATTAAGCAGAGCTCTGCTTGATGTTGAAATTATTTTATACCTGGTGCAAATAAGGGCACAGAACTTATCACCACATTTTTGGTTTAATGTAGATAATCTAGCAGGACAACTTCCCCTATATTTACTAATGGAATCAGCTAAATTGCCCTCTACTGTATTTGAAACTTTGTGTAATGCTATGCTGTACTCTATCAGGCTGAGCTCTGCTTGTTGTTGGGATTGTTTTTAAAAAAAGAATTAAAATAGATTTTTTTCACGGTGATATGAACCCTTTAGTGGATGTGGAATAATATGTTAACTTTGTTTAAATTAATGACAAAATAATGATTTTTGTTTTAAGTCATTTAAATATCTTGTAATAATCTCTAGCTTTCCTATAATGCTTGGAAAAAAAAAAACAGCATTTCCTAACTGAAAATAATAGCAGGCAGCAATATATGTAAACCAACATCGGCTTTCATGATTTTTCTGAAGTTTCAGTATGTAATTTTCGCCACTAGAGGGCATGTATTCAAAACAAACAATGGTGTAGTTTGATGACCTCGACTGAGTGTGGAATCTGAGTTGTGGTCTTCATTATATCCCACAGGACCCCTGCAGAAATAATTTTTATAAATGAGCTTGTACCACTTCTCTGAGTGATGTTACACTGAGGAAGTTCACAGAATTTTAATAATACTGAAATGTAACTTTATTCATTCATTTTCTTGTCTGCTTAGTCCCTTTATTAATCCGGGGTCGCCACAGCGGAATGAACTGCCAACTTATCAAGCAAGTTTTTACACAGTGGATGCCATTCCAGCCGCAAGCCATCTCTTGGAAACATCCAAACACACATTTACACACACACACTCATACGCTATGGACAATTTAGCCTACCCAATTCACCTGTACCGCATGTACCACATGTCTTTTGAGTGTGGGGGGAAACCGGAGCTCCCGGAGGAAACCCAGGCGAAGGCAGGGAGAACATGCAAACTCCACACAGAAACGACAACTGAGCCGAGGTTTGAACCAGCGACCGAGCGACTTTCTTGCTGTGAGGCGACAGCACTACCTACTGTGTCACTGCCTCGCCTGAAATTTAACTTTACAAGCCTAATTTTTCTTTTTTCTTTTAATTTCTCCACATGTAAGTATACACCACACAAACATAGGCAACTAATATATACAATTACACAGTCTTTAAACATAAACAGTCTGTTTATATATATATATATATATATATATATATATGTGTGTGTGTGTGTGTGTGTGTGTGTGTGTGTGTGTGTGTGTGTGTGTGTGTATATATATATATATATATATATATATGTGTGTGTGTGTGTGTGTGTGTGTGTGTGTGTGTGTGTGTGTGTGTGTGTGTGTGTGTGTGTGTGTGTGTGTGTGTGTGTGTGTATATATATATATATATATAACTTTACAAGCCTAATTTTTCTACTAATATATACAATTACACAGTCTTTAAACATAAACAGTCTGTTTATAAATATATATATATATATATATATATATATATATATATATATATATATATATATATATATATATATATATATATATATATATATATATATATATATATATATATATATATATATAAAATGGGGTGAATATATTCGTTAGACGATTTGAGTGCAATACAATGATATCCGCATATCCTCTCTCTGGGTAATACGATAGAGAAATGTAGAATAAAGAGTCACTGACCGTGTCAAGCAACATTTTCTGGAAACACTACTGATGACCATTCATCATGTTCCTTGAAAACCAATCAATGTTCACAGAGTAGTCCATTGCAAGTACACATCAAACAATCACTATTTCAGAGAAACCTCCAGGATAACAGGTCCTGTCTACATAAAGAATAAAAATAGGGCAAATCACAACTAAATATTGAAAATACACTCAAACTTAAACAGTCAATACTCACAGCAACAACAATAATGTTCTCAAAATACCAGAACCAGAGTGGGTTGGTGGTCTTAGTTCACCAGGCTGCTCCCTTGACCAAACACAACTCACTAGCTCTATGCTGGGGTCCGTTCTTCGTACCTCGCTTAAATGATCTAAGATGATTTGGCAGATCCTGGATCTTTTAATCTCGATAACTGATCTCTCGCTAATTTGGTTCTTCAAACAAGTTTGCAAATCAGATTAGAATGTCTGGATGAACTGATCTGAGATCGCTGCGTGTGTATTGAAGGACAGATCTATCGATCCTCGAAATCATGATCAACAATGCAACGATTTTTTTTTTTTTTTTTTTTATTGCTTCAAGAAACTGTATAATACAATTTAGAATATAGTAAAAGATAACAGTTCTTTTACACAACAATCACATTACATACACAAGATAAAAGTAAAACTAAAACACAGTACATAAAAAAAACTTTAAAAAAAGACAGTATAATAAAAAAAAATATATATAAAAAAAAATATTCAAGTAGCATGAAAGATCTCATCATATTTGCTCAAGAAATAAGTACATTTCTTATTTTCAATTAATCTAAGAGATTTAATTAAATGTTCTATTTCACATAAGAAGTCAATAAAGATTGGATTTTTTTTAAGAAACCTCTGTTTGTGAAAATAAAATTTTCCAGCAAGTATAAGAAAGTTCACAGTGGCTTCTAACGCCTTGTTTTGGTTTTCAAAATAGCAAATAACATCCTTAAGGTACAAATTACCACTCATATTCACCTTGGAAAAACAATATGAGCTTAAATCATCCCAAAACAGTGATGATACATCGCAAGAAAAAAATAAGTGACAAATGTCTTCACTCTCATTCTTACAAAATGTGCAAATATCAGTAACATCACAATATTTGGATAAAAGTGCATTACATGGGTAAATTCTGTGCAAAATTTTAAAGTGCACCTCTTTCATCTTATTAGGAATACAGAATTTATATGGTAATAACCATGTTTTCCTCCATTGAATATTAACAATTATGGATCCCCAAAAAAACTTTCCTCTAGGAGTGATTGCGTTATGTGACTGGGACACTTGACGTATAAACTTATTATTGCATTCTTTACTAAGAATAGATTTTCCTCCTAGGAGTAACTGTGACAATTGTTTGGTACCTGTCTCATAACTAAGAGCAGCTTTCATCAGACATAATAATCCACTAGGTATAGCCTTTATAATTGACTTGAATTCCATATAGCGAATAGGGAATTGATACATGTTTATAAAACTCTCATAAGTTAAAAGATCACCGTTACTGTTAAAAAGATCAGAAACAAAAATAATGTTTTTGTTAAACCATTTATCCCAGAAAAAAGATTTATTATTTATCTTAATGTCAACATTATTCCATAGAATGGTTTTGTGGGGTGAGAAGTTGTGGCTGTAAGTCAGTTTCCAGGCTAAAAGAGCTTGTTGATGGAATTGAGCTAATTTAATAGGTAATTTACCAACGGAGTAATTGCACTTCATTAAAAAAGAAAGGCCACCAATCTTTTTAAATATATTGTTTGGAATAAAATACCACATAGAGTCTGAACCAAGCAAACATCTCTTTAGCCAATTGATTTTAAAAGTATTATTGGTGTCATCAAAATTTAGGACTTCAAGACCCCCCTCACTCCTTTTATTTGATAATAAATGTTTCTTCAATTTGTGAGGCTTATTATTCCAAATAAAATCAAGAAAAATTTTGTCAATTTTTTTAGAGGTCTGATTATCTACTGCTAAAGATAATGAGGGGTATACAAATCTAGATAACCCATCTGTTTTGGTTAAGAAGACTCTGCCTAGAATTGATAAATCTCTTTGGAGCCAACTATTAAAAATATATTTTACTTTAGATAATCTTGTTGAAAAATTTAAAAACTGTCTGCTAATTAGGTTTTTTGTTATATTAATTCCTAAGTATTTTACTTCATCTTTGATCGGTTTATTTTCAATTTTTGCATCTAAGGTGTCATACAAGCAAATAATTTCACATTTTAATAAATTTAGTTTGAGTCCAGAAGCATCTGAGAATGCATTAATAATGGTTAAAACAGGAGACACTTGATCTTTATCCTTTAAAAATAGTGTAGTGTCATCTGCCAATTGTGATATGCGAATCTCTCTGTTAAAGATATTAATACCAACCAAATTATTATTGTGCAGAATATCTATAGATAGAGTTTCTACAACAAATAAAAATAAGAATGGGCTCAAGGGACAGCCCTGTCGTATACCACGAAGCACAGGAAATCTTGGTGAAGTACATGAATTTAGAATTACACAACTATTAATATCTTTGTACAACATTTGTACCACATTAAGAAATTTTAAGGGGAATCCAAAGGCTTTCAAAGAGCCTAAAAGGAATTCATGCTTTACGGTGTCGAAAGCCTTGTAAAAATCGAGGAATAGGATAATAGCATCAGAGTCTATTTCATTTTTATAATCAATTAGATCCAGCACAAGTCGAGTATTACAACTAATATGACGCCCTTTTATAAATCCAGTCTGCGTTTCATTTATAATATAATGTAAATGTTGTTTTAATCTTTTGGCAAATATGGAAGCAAGTAATTTATAATCAAAATTTAGAAGTGTAATAGGACGCCAATTGTCAATAATAGTTGGATCTTTGTCTGGTTTGGGAATGAGAGATATCACACCTTGTTTCATAGTAGGGGTCATTGTTTCATTCTCTAAACACTCTTGAAGCATTAAAAGAAAGGGTTGCTCTAAAAATTCCCAAAAATGTATAAAAAATTCTAATGTTAGGCCATCAGAGCCAGGCGACTTCCCTTTTTTCATTAATTTCATTGCATCCCTAATTTCATTTAAAGAAATTGGAGCTTCACATAATACTTTAAATTCATTACTTATCTGAGGTATATAGTTTTCTATTTGTTGTAGGTAAGATCCGTTTTGGCTTGCATGAGAGTCAAGGGAATATAGGTTTCTATAAAAATTTGAAATAAAATTTCCAATGTCTTCCTGATTTTTTGATAAGGAATTATTTATTTGTAGAGCAGAAATACTCTTTCTTTTAAAATTTATTTTCTCAAGTGAGAAAAAGAAGCTTGTATTTTTCTCTCCTTGCTCAATCCACTTTGCTCTGGATCTAACAAAGGCACCTTTAACAATTTCTATATACAACTGGTCTAATTCTAATTGACAGGATTTTAACTGAGTAATTTCTTGAACAGAGAGATTTTCTTTTCTAATCAAGGCATTTATATTATTTAATAAATTAGCTTCCTTACTGGCATTAACCACTCTTAAGGCTTTAGATCGGTTTATAGCTAGAGTTCTAGCTTTAAATTTAAAATAATCCCAATCAGTAGCATGTGACTTACTCACACAATTTGAGAATATTTCATTAGCTAAATGTTTAATCTGACTATAAAAAATTTTATCGTTTAACAAATTATTATTCAATTTCCAGTAACCACGTAAGGTATTCTCCTTACGATTCGTTTGCAGAACTAGTCTAATTGCTAAGTGATCAGAAAATGGAGCATACTGGTGACTTACATCAAATACAAATTGTAACAGCTGTTGAGAAACAAGGAAAAAATCTATTCTAGATTTATAAGTTTGCAGATTATTACTCCATGTGTATTCCTTCACATCAGGATGAAAATGTCGCCAAGCATCTGTTATTTGAAGATAATCACACAAAGTATAAATAATGTCATTACTGCGACTCATTTTTGGGGGATATCGGTCAGATGAATTATCTAAAACCTCATTAAAGTCTCCAGCAAATATAACAAAAGCCTGATGATATTTATTTTTTAAAGCTTCAATTTTTATCTGTAGTAAAGAAATAAGTGCTTTATTGACGGAAGTTAAATTGTGGCCATATATATTAACTATTATAAAGACTGCATTATCAAATTTAGTGACAAGAATAACCCATCTACCCTCTGTAGAGGCTAGAGATTCAACAATATCTCCTTTAAATTTATTGATGAGAGTGATAACACCCGCTGAATGATTAGACCCATGACTAAAATAGGCCCTATCACCCCACTGTGATTTCCAAAAACGAACATCATTCTCACAAGAATGGGTTTCTTGTAGAAGTATTAAGTCAACATTCATTTTCCTACAATATAAAAATAAAGCTTTTCTTTTTGTAAGATCTCTCAAGCCACGGGTATTTAACGAGACAATACTCAAAGAGTTAAACTCAAAGTTTTTTACATTCATATAAAAAAATAATAATAATAACTAGAAACAGAGATAAAAGAGAAAACTAGAATAAAGTTGAATGCAAATAGAACAAAGTTAACAATGCACACTTCTTGAACTTACCGCTGTAAACGAGTAACGGCAAAGAGGAGAATAAAGCTAACATGAACCTTAGCCATCAACAATGCAACGATTGGCTGACGGCACAGCAGCGTAATGACATCATCTGATTAATATTCAATTATCCATGTGAGCAAAATTACATCAAATTAGCAGTAAACGTTTTTTTAAATATGACACGCAAGAACTTTCCACATTTGTTGTGAGCTGCAGGCTTTACACTTTCATGTGTCAAGTGTATTCATCATGTATTTCAATGATTATCAATGTATTTAGTTCTACATTTAGAAAAGATTTTCTTTATTATAGTAGCCGTTTTTTAATCGGTGTAAAGAATAACTGGTTGTTTACAAAAGCATTTTCATATTGGTAAAGGTGTCTGCAACTTTTGTCAAGCATCAAATCACTGGCATATTAACTATCAAAACATGTTTATGACTGCATAAATGTATTATTGCTTTAAAAAAAAGTCACATATTGTGCATTTCTATTATACACAATTTGTACTAAAGCGATCTAAAAAGTTCATATCAATATGTTTTATCTTTGCACCAGATGGTAGTCTTTGTACTTTCATTTCGAGGGTGCAGATTGCATAAGTTTTATTAATATGTATAACTTTGTTTATTTTATGACTATAACTTTATATATATATATATATATATATATATATATATATATATATATATATATATATATATATATATATATATATATATATATAGTTAAAAAATATGTACCATTTTCCCAAGTGTATATAACTTTTACTGTAAGAAAATATCAGAATTCGGAACATACTTTCTGTATTATCTTTGCTTGAACTAAGCCGATCTAATCCTGTTTATATGATTTGAACCTGCTCCCTATCAGGTTTGACATAGCAGAACTGTTGCTATGACAACAACTCTCAGATCAGCTTTGAAGAACGAAACGATCCTGGATCGTGTCAAATCGTCAACATCCAAATCCAGCTAATTGAGTAATCCACGTACGAAGAACGGACCCCAGGCCTAGAATAAACCTGGTTATCACTCCCCTCTAGCGCAGCCTACTGGCTCTTAGCAAGATTACAACCACAGTTTATCACACCACAAGGAACTAAAATAATAATTATCAAAGCATGTTATGTCTGTTCATTACAAACTAAAGTATTTATAACCTATAAATGTTGTAATAGGAAGCAACGTTTCAAAGGCTGAAAGTCGTGGAAGCGAAAAAAGATTGCTGAAGCAATTGCTGATGATAGAGGACCATGATGTATCACAAAAGCAGTGGAGTTTTTATTATGCTACATTTGACCACTTCCAGTTGTGAACATTTTTTGAAACATATGGGAAGACGTAAATACATAAATCATCAAAATATACAACATTGTTCTAGTGGGTTATTTATGTGTGTGTGTGTGTGTGTGTGTGTGTGTGTGTGTGTGTGTGTGTGTGTGTGTATATATATATATAAACAGAATTTAAAAATCCTTTTGCATGAGGAACTACTTTTTGCAGCTGATGTCAGAACAGCAGAAACCATTGCTAAGTTCACCACCGTCACTTTAGAGCTAGTATTTGAATGATTCTCTAGCGTAATATTTAAAGTATTGACAAAACAGGTGATTTTTCCTCTCATTTTAACATTAGATGGCTGAACAGCATGAAAGTCTAGAGACATTTCCCAGTATTTTTGTGTTGGAATCAGATCACAATAATTAACCCCAAAAGGCCAAAGAAAAGCAAAAACTACCAGATTACTATGGTATAAATACAGCACTCCATACAAAAGAGGGAAATTCATTTAGAATGTCACTTACTTGTTTTATAATAAAAAGCATAGTTTGAAATAATGCTGAGTTTTTCTCCTCAAAGGACTTATTATGTGGTCTCTGTCGCCATCTTGTGGCGGAACATCAACCGTATTAGCTCTGCGATGCCAACACACTGTATCTCTGAAATTATAAATATTTTAAAATGATACTATCCTTATAAATAAACTGCATAGTTGCAATCTAAACAACTACATTCTCTCCTAAAAAAGCCTCAAAAGTACTTTATGTTGTTCAACAGCTGCAATATATGTCAAATTGTAGTGAGTTTTTCGGTCTGCTGTCACTCTATGTGGGCGGAGTAACACAGAAGGGTGAGGTGTTCTATGAGTGCCGTATATATATATATATATATATATATATATATATATATATATATATATATATATATATATATATATATATATATATATATATATGTCAAAACTCTTTTTCATTGACATTTATACAATTTCTTTCAAATGTTTCTGTAAAGAAAAGGCTATTGAACTACTATGTTCATGAGATTCATTGAATCTTTCCCTCAATTCTTTTTATTCAAAAAGTGCTTTGCTAATAAAAGCAATTATAAAGAAATAATACAAATCAACTGACAATTTAGTGTATAAAATGTAAGCGTCACACTGTCAACCTCTACATCGATTCCTCAACAAGCTATTGAAAAATTGTTACTGATAATGATAAGTAACTCACAACTATGTCCTCACATATATATGTGGGAAAAGTAGTGTCAGACTCAAGAGGTCATCTAAATGCATTGCAAAATCTCCAGATTTTAACCGACACACCTCTTCACTGAGCTCTTCCCCATACAGGCTGAACTCATGTCATGCCTGCCTTATGGTCGTGTGGGCAACAACAGCACAGATAAGACAATGATTTTTCTAGAGTCATGCTCGTCGCCATAAACAGAAGGAGAGGCAACTGTTTTGTAAAGAGGCAGGAAGAAACGAGCACTGCTCTTAAGGTGTCGTGCTGTGCTCTACAGACAGAGCTGTCTAAACTGAGCTCCAAACATGATTAATAGCACAGGAATGACTCATTCGCTCCAACTGCTGGATTCATACATTTCGCAAAAAGTGGAATGAAGCCAGATTCCAAACTTTATGACGTTTTCTCAAACTACTGTCAAAAGTATATTTCGCATCAAAAGAGAAAAAAGGAACCTGAAATACGTCAAAAACACGGACAAATAGCAGAATTTCTTGACTGAACTTGAAATTATTAAGTTTCCATGACTGTCATCAAATCTGCCATTAGAAAAAGATGGAAAATTCATTTATTTATTCATTCATTCATTTTCTTTTCGGCTTAGTCACTTTATTCATTCGGGGTCGCCAAAGCGGAACGAACGGCCAACTTATCCAACACATTTTTATGCAGCGGATGCCCTTCCGGCCGCAACTCATCTCTGGGAAAAGTATTATTCAAGCTTTATTTATGGTCTTAAGCATTATTTTGTGTTTTCTGTGAGAGATATGTACATGAACTAGTTTTCTTACTGATATTTGATTAATTTATTTTTTTTTAATACAAGTGTGTTTATGTAAAAAAAACTAATTTAATTTAACCAAATTTTAATGTTTTATTCTCTAAATATACACTGTAACAAATGCTGGGTTCCACACATTACTTTCATGTTGTTCCAACACAGATCAATTAAGTTAACTTAATTGATTTTACAAATTTAAGTAGATTGAACACAAAGCAATTAAGTTGTCCCAAAAAGCTCAAGAATTGTGTTGATTTAGCTCAACAAGTTGTTTGAACAAGCAGCAAAAATACTTTTTTTGTGCGTAGTCAAGCCTGAAACTTTTATTCAAACAGCAAGTTTTTATTTTTTGCTATTTATTTTGTCTCCAAATTTTTAGGCTTTTCACCAAAAGATAGTGAGATTATGTACAAGAGGCATCGTTGAGTAAAAAATAAGTCTACATTTGAATCAAAACTTTAAGTCAGAATTTGAATACTTTTGGGCTTGTATATAACATGTCAGTCATTATTTCTAAACACAATTGTTCATATTATTATGATTAATTTCTTATTATTTTTTCTTTTTTCAGAAAAGAAATCAAGCATAAGAAATCAATATTTGGTGGAGGAAAATATCCTGATTTTCAATCACATGTAAAAATATGAATTACTCTGAGCGTTCTAAATGAAAATGACAACGTTTGTGTTTGAAATTTGGAAGCAATCCCATTAGACCTTTATAGAATAAAACAAATACTTACATGTACCAAAAAAATAGTCTGTCATACTTACAATAAGAATGTAATGATATACCTCTTCTTAGCTCAATTATTTATTGATTAATTTTTCTTCATCTTAACACCTAATTTATCAGGGGTCACCACAGCGGAATGAACCGCCTTAAATTCTGGCATATCATGCAGCAGAAGCCCTTCCAGCCACAAACCAAAACTGAGAAACACCCATTCACTCTTATATTTACACACTCATACATTCATTCTTTCATTCATTCATTCATTCATAGGCTTATTTCCTTTATCAATCTGGGGTCGCCATAGCGGATTGAAACGCTGATGCCCTTCCAGCTGCAACCCATCACTGGGAAACATCCATACACACATTCACACACACACACACTACAGACAATTTAGCTTACCCAAATCACCTTCACCTATACCATGTCTTTTGGAGGAAACCCACGCAAACATGGGGAGAACATGCAAACTTCACACAGAAATGCCAACTGATCCAGCTGAGGCTTTAAGGTGATCACAACAGCCAATTCAGTTTATTCAATTCACCTACAGTATATTGCATGTCTTTGAATTGTTGAAATGGCTTTTTCAGCAATGTTTTGGTTTATTTTAATACCTCATTTTCGTGTAGCTTTTTTACTGATTATGCTAATGAGACTATAATTATTATTACATATCTAGCACAAAAACACTTATTACAAATTATTGAGATTATTTTAATATAAATAAAATAGATAAAAATAAACTAATAAATAAAATACAGTGTACCACTGCATAACTGTAACCTCTAAAATAATAATACTGTAAAACCTTTTAAAAATATTACTAATAATAAGAGAAATTATTAGTATAGCATCTTACATAATATATTAATTAACATTATGGCCATTTCTTCTGTAGTTAAGACACTTTATAGTCGACACTTGATTATAAAGAAATGGTTTGTTAAAATGGCCTTATTGCTTGAAAAAAAATGTTGTGTCTTTTTTTTTTCAATATGTAATACCAGCATGTTTGGTTTGTTTTTCACATTTGCAAAGCCTCAAGCAACAACAATATGCAGAATGTCCCCTCAGCTCCTCCTCCAGTTGGAGCTCACAAGTCTGATTTGAGTGCTGACGTGAGTCTTTGCAACGTATCACTGTTGTCTCAATAGCTACAAATCAATCTGTGTTCAGACAGCCTCTGCAATGCAGGCACAAAGCTCGCACTACAAAAGCACTTCCCAGTGTTCTGCAGCTCTGAAACAAGAGGACGTCTTCAACTGGTCAACAGCTAAAATGCCTATATGCATCTACTGTATATACACATACAATTACATTGAAAGATGCATTAGTAAAAGATTGAAGAATTACATGCGCAACCTGTTGAAATGCTTCAGTAAATTGAGTTTTATTTGTGATATTTGGTTAAGAATCCCTTTTAAATGTGTGTGTTTCTATGAAAACAAACAAATACAAATGTTCTGTTGTAGTACATATAAACTACTGTGACATTTCTTCCAAATTCCAAAAATGTTGACTTTAATTGTGATTTTTACTCTCTGTTCATCATCTGTTCTGCTAATTCGACACAATGTGCATTGTAAAAAAAAAAGTTCTGTAGAAATAAAGATGATTTGAACTGAATTGAGCATTTTTTAAATAAAAAAATACATTAAAAAGACTTGATATTTTCAAACAGGTTTATATTTATTTTTTGTTTGTTTTTTTTGTTTGTTTATTCATGTATTTATTTATTTACTTTTTTATTAATAGGAAATCAATATGTAAATAGTCCTGAATAAATAGTCCTGATTTTCAATCACAACAAATGAAAATATTTGTTATTCTGGCTAACATTTTTTAAGAAAAAAAAAATGCCCTAAATGACAATATTTTATTGATATGTTTTTGTATAAATCCTATTAGAATTTGATAAAATATTCCAATAAAAATCTAGTAACTCTATAGAATTTGAAAATATTCAGGTGGTCTCTTTTTTTCTATAGCTGCATAAAGATAACAAGTCTCCTTTGTTTACTTTATGACGATCATAAACCGGCCCTCTCTGTCTTCTGCTTATCATCATTTGACATCCGTAATACCTGCGATAAATATGTTTAGTTCGTATTTTATAGTATATTGACCTCCTGTGACATTTGCAGCACTTAAGAGTTATCTCAGAAGCACAAACTAAATAGTGACTAAGTGTCCACATAATTAAAATGCACTTTATTATGCCTACTACAGATGTTCAAAAATTGTTCAGTATTTATGAAAGAAGTCACTTATGCTTAGTAAAAATGATTTACTTAAACATACAAAAAAACATTTCAATATATTCTAAAATGCATTTATGGTAAGGATGATGCTGAGTTTTCAGCATATGAATGAATAATTTCTTCTTAAGTGTTCATGGTTTAGTATACTACTTTTTCAAACAATAAATGCACATTCACACATAGAACATGTGGAATGCAAATGTTATAGCATTTAAATAAACTAAAATAAAGGCCTTTACTGCCACAGTTGATCAATTAAATGTGTCCCTACTGAATACATGTATTAATGTGCTAAATTGTTTTAATCAATCAATCAATTAAAAACCTGACTGTTGATTTTTCGAATGGTAGTATACTGTATATAAAACCAACCCAGGCTTATTCTGAAAACATACCACAATATACATTTCTGGAAAGCACCAAATATAATTTGGTTGTATTAAAGCTATGCTTTTTTTGCAGTTTTTGTTTTGCAAATCCACGAGAGGCCGCTGTGTATGCTTTTTGAGATGTTAAATTTCTCTTGTGAGTGCCAATTTTGCCTGCTCTTCTCTCATAAATCCACCAGAGGCAGCTGTCGATCGCTGAATGACTGACTGACTAATCGGTTAACTGACCCACCCTCCTCCTATGCCTAAACCCAACCAATAGTGTTTTCAAAAGCACCAATTGACCAGCCCACCCACTTATCCAAACCCAACCTTATGTTTTAAAAACAATCCAGAAAAAGAAAAGCCCTTGCCTGATTTTTACCACTTTTTCGGATTTTACCACATTCTCACCCTGTTATTTACTTATTTATTTTTCTTATTGGCTTCTTTTTTTTTTTTGCTTACCTGCTATCTGGGACCTTTCTTCGATAACTGATAACAGTGGAAAGCCTTCCATGTGGAGGTAATCAGTCAGCTGGTAAGCGCGAAAAGGAACGACGTCACACTGCCCTGAAGCGTTCGATTTAAAGATAAAATGTAGCCAAATATAGCTCTTGTTACAAAATTTGCGATCTCCAGAAATGTATATAGGGCTACGTATTCAGAATAAGCCTATGTTGAATAAAACAGAAGACTGTCACTGCTTTCACATATAATAATATCTTATCAAACAGGTTTGCAACGACACAAGGAATAGAAAGGGACAGAATTTTAATTCGTGGATGAAATATTGCTTTACACAACAGAAAGATATTGTTTTGACCACCTTAATTATGTAAAAAGTTTGACCTGCTCTAAGTCACAGCTTAATAAATGTTGACTGCACACTTGGATCACCACCATATGGAGAGTTATTAAGATGCAGATGGCGTGCTTACCTTTAATCACCCACCAAACATCTTTTACCTTCAGGAAAATAAGATGTAATAGAGACAGAAGAGGTTAAAGGTTCATTTATAAAAATCCCTCATCCTGATTCCTCTCTGAGGATCTTGTTTCTCTAAGGCAGTGATTTTGATCTGTGAGCTTTTAATGCATCCATCTTGATTCCAAGCATGGACTAAAACAGGTCTGTGGGTCAATAAATGTATGTGAGACGATTTTTGCCATTTAAGTTTTCAAACACACCAGAGTCGACCAATATAAAAGCTTTTGTGTTAAATCAACAATCTCAATATATCATGTCCAATGCCACAACAAGAGAAAGCCAGTAGATCAATTTATCTTTTTTATAGGGCCCAATGCCCAAAGGATGAACCTCGGGATTGTTTTTATTTGTGTCAAGGTTTTGGAGCCCTTAAAATGCCCTAAAAATTGTGAAAATTGGCACACACCTTAGATTCATCAGCTATTAAGACTGAAAGTAGCTTTCTTGCACTTTTACATATGATACTCTGCACACATATAGATCTCATCACGCCAAACAGATTTCACACCTCATTAGTAACAGTAACCGAGGAATTGAACTCTGTCTCTCGGTCTCTCTCTTTCTCCCTCAGTGTGTATTGGTTTTGGTGGTATATGAGAAAAAACGAATTTGTGTAATGTCATGGGTATGAACTAGCTATTATATTGTTGAGGTGATAAAAAAAATCCATCAATCAATCAATCAATCAATCAATCAATCAATCAATCAATCAATCAATCAATCAATCAATCAATCAATCAATCAATCAATCAATCAATCAAACCAATCTATCTATCTATCTATCTATCTATCTATCTATCTATCTATCTATCTATCTATCTATCTATCTATCTATCTATCTATCTATCTATCTATCTATCTATCTATCTATCTATCTATCTATCTATCTATCTATCTATCTATCTATCTACCTACCTACCTACCTACCTACCTACCTACCTGTCTGTCTGTCTGTCTGTCTGTCTGTCTGTCTGTCTGTCTGTCTGTCTGTCTGTCTGTCTATCTATCTATCTATCTATCTATCTATCCATCCATCCATCATATCTATCTATATATAATGAATATTTTTATATTTAATCATTAATTTTCTTTTCGGCTTAGTCCCTTTATTAATCAGGGGTGACTACAGTGGAATGAACTGCCAACTTCTCCAGCGTATGTTTTACACAGTGGATGCTCTTCCAGCTGCAACTACAGACAATTTAGCTTACCCAATTCACCTATAGCGCATGGACTGTGGGTGAAATCGGAGCATCTGGAGGAAAACCATGGAACTCAGGTAGAACATGCAAACTCAACACAAAAATGCCAACTGATCCAGCAGAGGTTTGAACCAGTGACCTTCTTGCTTCTTACATAATTTAAAAAAAATAAAAAAGCAATTGTCACAGGTTTGTTGTGAGGGTTGGGATTTATACTGCATCGAGTGATCAACCTGACCCATGGTGCGTGCCTTTTGCATAGACATGCATTTATACTTATGTGTGCTGTTTGTGTAGCTCTAAAATAACACTTCTGTTGCAACGTGTAGTCATATTTTTTTGAGAGATGCACTTCAGCATCGGCATAAGCCACGGTAAAGGGGCTATGTGACAGCGCAAAAGCTGAGTAAGACCATGTGTGCGCTTGACGCAGAAGTATAAATCAGCCTTAAAAGACAATAATTTTTTTTTAGAATATAAAATACATTACAACAATAAAGAGTCCTCATAAACCGCTAGAGCTGAACTCAAACCAACTGTGTTGTGTTGTTGTGTTGTATTGTTAACTGTGTTAACAATAAGTTAAGGCAAATTCATCAAAATTAAATCGCAAATTCAATTGATCATACTAGCCATCACCTTGGCAGGGAAGCGTGGTTGTGTTCAATAGTAAATCTTCTCTAAGGGCCAGATGGCGCTCTTGTGCAGAAATATAAAGAAACCCAGGAAATCCCCACAGAGTAGAATTATAAAAATAAGAATTAACTGCTGTCATTGATTAAACATGACTGATCATCACATGACTATAAAATAATTTCACAGAAGCATTTGTTTGTTATATAGTTTGTTTAGCATAAAAACATGTTTTTCAATGTTGTATGCTCACATAGTATTTACTACACATAGCTGCAGTTCACTGAGAAGTGACCCATACCGCATGAGACTCATCTTTGTTTAACTGCCCAGCTAATTAACCCCCCCCCCGCCCTCCCCCCAAAAAAAACCTCTCAAAAAAGCTCTTCTTGCCATATAATATATATATATATATATATATATATATATATATATATATATATATATATATATATATATATATATATATATATATATATATATATATAAATATATATATATATATATATTTTTTTTTTATATAACTCATCTTTAATAACTGGTTTATTTTATCTTTGCCATGGTAACAGTAAGTCATTTTTTACTACACATTTTTCAAGACACTTCTATACAGCTTAAAGTGACATTTAAAAGCTTAAGGTTAATTAGGTTAACTAGGCAGGTTAGGGTAATTAAGCAAGTTATTGTATAACGATAGTTTGCTCTGAAGATTATCGGAAAAAATATAGCTTAAAGAGACTAATAATTTTGTCCCTAAATTTTTTTTGTTTTTTATTAAAACTGCTTTTATTCTTTCCAAAATAAAACAAATAAGACTTTCTCTAGAAGAAAAAATATTTTCAGACATACTGGGAAAATTTCCTCGCTCTGTTAAACATAATTTGGGAAATATTTAAAAAAGAAAAAAAATCAAGGGGGGCTAAAAATTCTGACTTTAACTGTATATAAATGTATCGTGGTTGCTGCAAAAACAATAGTGAATATATATATATATATATATATATATATATATATATATATATATATATATATATATATATATATACAGTTGAAGTCAGAATTATTAGCCCCCTTCGCGTGTGTTTGTGTGTGTGTTTGTGTGCATAACCTCTACAGTTTTAAAAGGAAAATAATTATCACATCAAACAGTACTTCTTGGTTGTTCTATTCAATTGCACAACTATGTTCCCTCTTAATGCTTCATTAAATCAAACACTTTGTTTGTAATGAAGATAAAAAAAATAGCTTCAGTAATTTATGTTAGTCATTATGTTAAATGGGAGTCGTGTTACCAGAATCTTAATTATGCAGATTAAAAGCAGTAACAATCAGATCAGTTGTTGCTGATATCAACTGTAACATCATTTGTAGAATCCTTTAATCGTCCTGAATTATTTTTTGTTTTGCACACATCTCAAATGCGTTTGAAGTAGCAGTGTTTTGTGTCTGTCAACTCAAGTCTGTGTGTGTGTGTGTGTGTGTGTGTGTGTGTGTGTGTGTGTGTGTGTGTGTGTGTGTGTGTGTGTGTGTGTGCGTATGTGTGTTCTGGTTAATAAGAATCTAAATAGAGCGAAGCTCCAGTGTCCCACTCACTCTTAGTAATCAATATAAGTCCTTTCTAACGCACAGCCTTGCAATTTATAGCAGATGCTGGACTGAATGTTGATAGGTCAGACTGAATGCTGCCCTTGGAAAAAAGCTTAGTCCAGCATTTCATGCCAAGGGGTAGTAAAATATATTTTTCTCATTAGGTATGCCATATAGCATCAAAGTTAAGAACCCATTGATTCAGATGACCCTTCTCCTTCCAACATTTTATCTTTATGACTCAGAGTAAGATTTGATGGTGGTAAGGAAATAGTTTTTTGCCCATTGAATTGCAATATAAAAGAGTCAGTTCGAGTCTTTTTCCATTTGAGAAGAAGTAAATAATGTATTTAAGTGGTAATTAAAAGTAAAGTGTCATTTCCAGTTGAATTACTTTTATTTGTTGGAATGTAAGAAAGGTATCAGGGTGCATGGCAACAAAGCAATACTTATTTTGTGCTCAGTGTTGAAACCCAGTGTTGAAACCCAAGATTAAAAAGACAAGCTTATGGCAAATGAGTTGACATTATAATATCCAGTTCAATAATTGTACCTTAAGACAAAAATAAAATGATAAAATTAGTAAATGAGATTTTGACTTAATTGTTTTATGACCTTTTGTGCATGACAGCAGATTCTACAAGGATTTTTTTATGTGCCTGCATGCTTAACCAGCTTTCTTGCTTTCCACAAAGCCAATACAAAAACACTGCACTCTGCATTGCTATTGAAAATCAAGATTAATCTGATCTTTAGTGCAATACCTGGAAAGATAAAATCAGCAGCTTCTGATCACATCGCACAAGGCAAAAGGAGAAAAAAAGAAATGCTAAATAATTCAGATAACAGCAAAAATCAAGAAGTATTGTTTGCTGTTACATAAGCCATGTCAATAACGATCAAAACGCAAAAGCAATCACCTGCAGCAAATAAATAAATAAATAAATTATGAAAAAAAAAATAGTATCAGTATGCTTGTGTCTTGTCTATCAGAAAGCAAGGCCATGCCAAGTGATTGAGATAATTTCATGATGTTTTATGCCAAAATAGTTATGTTGTGTTTGTTTTCTTCTTATTTATTTTATTTATTTATTTTTTTATTTTTTGCTACTGTTTCAAATGTGTAAAAAATAGGTCTTCAGAATATATTTGACTGCAGTTTTTAGATAAAGTGAACACTATGGAGCAGTATGATACCACAGTTTTTGTTCTTTTTCACACTAATTTACAGGGACATATTATAAACAAATAGAAGGTTATATTTGTGCAGTTCCTTGCACAACAACAAATAAATACCACTAAACCTAACAGTGTCTATGATTTTTAATCAAAAACATCTTGCTCACATATCTAAAATAAATCCATATATATATATATATATATATATATATATATATATATATATACATACATATATATATATATATATATATATATATATATATATATATATATATATATATATATATATATATAAAAGCTATGTCATTTCAAAGTAAAACTACATTGTTGCAATGGAGTTTTTCTAACCTTTACTTTTGGAAACACGTTTGATGGAGTTGAGGGAAGGGTTTAGGTCAGTTCACGTCTGTACAACAAGCCCCAATTCTCTGGGTGTCTAAATTGCATTGTGACAGTACACTATCTGACAAACATGTTGTCGTCAATCCCAGTAGTAAGAGCAAGAAATAATAGTAAAAAAGTAATAACTTGATTTCTAGTTGATCATTTGGAAAAAGGTCAATTTTCTTTCAATAAAAACTGCATCCCAATCATCACAAATACTGCAGAAGACATATTGGAACCTGCATGGGCCCAAAATTTTCATAGAAATCAGTCAAGTTTGGTGAAGGAAAAATTATGGTTTGGGGTTACATTCAGTATGGGGGCATGTGAGAGAACTGCAGAGTGACTGGCAACATCCACAGACTGGGGTATAAAGACATTTGCTCTGCCCATTACATTACAAACCACAGGAGAGGGCAACTTCTTCAGCAGAATAGCGCTTCCATACTTCAGCCTCTACATTAAAGTTTCTGAAAGCAAAAAGGTCAAGGTGCTCCAGGATTGGCCACCCCAGTCACCAGAAATGGTAAGATGGGGTAAGATGGAGGAGGCATTAAAAATGAATCCAAAGAATCTTGATGAACATACACTACAGCCAATTTAATTTAAATCACTTATACCGCATGTCTTTGGACTTTAGGGGAAACCGGAGCACCCGGATGAAACCCAAGCCAACACAGAACTACATAAACACATTAGGCTAAATATTTTTATATACCTAGCTAAATACATTAAACATTATCCATTCAAATGTAATACCAAAATAAAGGTCCAAAATAGTCAAAAATAAAAATGCTGCTATCAGGTTTAGAGTGAAATGTTTGAATAAATAAACCGAGACTTGATTGTGGTGAATGATGTGTCAGTTCTTTTTGTATTTTGCTCTAAAATAAGCAGCTCACACACTGAAAATGTCCCTTTATTTTCTCTCTATTTACAGTTTTGAAATACATTATCAGACCTTGTTCTCTGCTCTGACAACTTTTGACAAAGTGACTATTAACATTTGTTGTACTGTAGTTTAAAATATATTGTCTGGGTTGTTTCATAAATTGAAAACAGGCATGAATCACAAGCTACATGTAACTGTTAATCAACAGATATTTCACAGCCTGGATTTCTGCTTTCAGTTTGGATGAACAACTTACATAGCATTACAGTTACAGTCCATCAAAATGGTGATTGTGCATTAACAAGCGTCAACTACAGAAGGCTGGTGTGCAAATAGGCCAATGTGAACTGAATTACCCTGCACATTTGTCATTTAAATCATGCATTCGTACCTGCTCTCTGCATATATATGCACGTTAGTAGACATACATAAATACAAATTTTAAACATTGATTGTTAACAGAATCTGAGTGAGCTTTTAACCAATGCAACAAAAGGAAGATCAATGAAATGTTCTTCTGTTTTCAATGTTTGAAATAATTTTGAAGTCCATTTACTTTACAGTCAGCCCAGGTGATAAATCTGAGCTTCGTGTGTTATGATGCAGGTACACTAGTAAGATTATTGCTTTTAATTTGTCATAGATAGCAAGTCTGGAAATTTACGCATTGAAGTGACATGTTAGAGCAAAACGAGTCAGTGCTTGTTAAGCAAAAACACAGCTGCTGCTGTTCTTGGGAAGTTTTAATGGCTATCGTGCTGAACGCAATCCTGTCAATACACGACAGAGTCGCTGACTTGACTGGCCACCAGCTTCAGATCCAGGGAGAAAAAGTAGATGCTGATGTTTGGTACGGTTTGTCTCACTCCCATTTCTACTGTCTCCTTCCTTCCCTCAATTTCTCCAGCTCCATTCTCCCCCATTTCATGCCACTTTTGGCAGCTCCAGCGAACAATCCACTAGTACCATAATGAAGCTGCTCCCTCATTTTCCAACCCCATTCTGTCACACACCAGCACGGTGAAATATGCATCAAACCCCACTATAAAGAGTGTGTGCAGCCAGCATGGCCATGCTATTGGCAGAACTATAATGGAGACAGAGATTTATGGCCGAGACCAGGTGTGTGTTTGAGGAATTGTACCTGATATAATAGGTTTTTTTTGCACAAGCAAAGACGGAGGAGTTCTGAAGGTGAGGGGTGTAATGGCATTGACCTGCTAAGACGAGACTCTTTCACTACATCATCAGGAATCATAAATGTTAGAGTCATTTCTGACTAAAACAAATGCGCTCTTGTACCAACTTTACTCACGGAAGAGCAGAGACTATTTCTTTCAATTGTCTTAGATTAGCATTGACAGCACAACTGTTACAATGCGGGTTTGTTCAACCTTCCCGAGGGAACTCAACCTTCATGCTTCTTTACACACCACTGAGAGGGTCCCGTTGCTGCACCCTCACTAACAGTCTTGTATATCCACAAACATTGGATGACAAAAGTCGACCACCTGAGACTATAATGGTTATAGAGGGTCTGCAAAATTAAATGGAGGAACAGACATTTGTTTTTAAAGTTGTCCAGGTTAACATGTGTATTTAAAGTGATAGTTTACCAATATGGTTGTATTAGTTATAGTAGTTTTATTAGTTGTATTATGAACAATACATTTATTACAGTACATGTTACTGAAAATACAGTTGTTCGTCATTAGTTTCGTTAACTCATGGTTCATTAACTACTGTTAACAAGTATGAATTTGGAATTTAATAATGCATTAGTAAATGGTGAATAATCATAAATGCTGTATAAGCATTGTTCATGGTTAGTTCATAGTAGTAAAACATTAACTAATTAAACCTTATTGTAAAATGTGACCAAATTTTTTTAGGTGAACACTGAAAGGGAAAATGCTTTGTTATAATTATTTATAATTATAAGTATTTTATTATTTAAAAATATTTTATTATTGTATTATTATAAGCCATTTTAACCCAATAACCTTAATTATACTTATTTAAAACAAAAACACAAGCAAAATAACCACAATCCACATTTTTTGACAGTGAATGAGTCGAAAGGTGTCATTTTACCAGCATTGCCATGACAGCGCAGTAGCGTCATTGAAAGAAGGAACATGTACTACATTGAAATGTCCTGTCGTCACGCTATTTGAGCTGACTTTGATTTTCGATGAGCATGTGGGGTTTGTGCATAGATATATATATGGTTACATGTGCAGAATATCCACAAAGCCAAATATTGAGCTAGTCAATCATGTGCTCCGCTAATATATGTGGGTTCATAGTGTTCATAGTAGGGTTGGGCATCTAAGCTATAATGCCGATCCGATACGCATCTCGATACAAAGAATACGATCCGATATATTAGCGATACATTTGTGACATATTGCGATGCAACACGATACGATTCACACCCATATCACGATACGATGCGATATTTCAGCACTAACTAATTAGATCAAGTTTATGAGATGATGTGAAAGAGGATGCTGTGCCATTGAATGAGTTTGATTATTTATTAACCAAGCAAAACCAAGACTTTTTTACAAACTGGCTCTTCTCTCAGAGCCAGAGTGTCAGTTTACAGTAGAGGGCCATTTTAGAACATATAGCACATATTATTTAAGTATTTTCAAGATAAACAGAATGTATAAGTGCAATATATATTAAAAATATATATATATATATATTTGCACTCTTTCAACATAAATAAATTTAGCATTGCACAACAAGAATTGTGATTTAACTTTAACTATGAAAACAAGTTTTACAAAGATATATTTTGCCACTGATTATTCAAAACTTAAGGTTGTGAACTAGCAGTGTTATGCTGCGTTGAAACATCACTGTCACTGTAAACAACAGGCTAATAAAAATATAACAAACCAGCAATCTTCTTGCTGTGAGGTGGTCAAACTACCCACTGTGCCACCGTGACACCCAATTATTTTTATCATTATTATTATTAATATTATTATTATTATTAAATAAAAATTAACAGGAGGAGGTGTTTAAAACCTTCGTTCTCCGTGACACTAGGCTGAATATCTTTGCAGATGAACAATGCAATAGCATTCGTTATTGGCGTAGAGCGAGCAGTACTGTTGCGCATGGAAAAAAAAAACTTTCAATGCTTTTCTCACCACTTTTGGAGCTGGTTGAAGCAGAGCGAAAGCCGGGGATGCAGAAACACTAGAAGATGCTTTCACAACAACACTGTGGCGCCGCTTCAAGTGAGATATCAGATTAGTCGTACTGCCCGCGTATTTTACAGATGCGCGGCACATTTTGCAAATTGCATCTGTCCTGTCATGTCGTCCATCCTTAAATCCATAATGTTGCTTGCCATACTTTAGATTTAAAACTCAGTGGGGAATAAAATGTTTGTTTTGCTTCTCGCGCTTTCTGAGGGCGCTCCACTAGCTTCATCCGCACACCTGATACACTGAGTTGTAGTGTGTGCACATCTGCAAATCCGTTGCTAAGGCTTACTTTATGTAGGTCGATTAAATTATGCGCCAAAAACAGGTTGACAACACTTGTTAATAAATAAAAAATACATTCTATATTAAAAATATAAGCTGTATCTCGGAAAAATCGATGCATCTCGCAAAAACCGATGCATCTCGATTTGCTTCCAAAATTTCATTCATCCTCTGCTGCTCAACCGATGCACTCGCATCGTGCACGCGCATGACCGCGTATCGATACATATCGGTTAATCTTCCCATCCCTAGTTCATAGTAATTTTAATATATACAGCCCAGGTTCATTCTAAAATTGTACCTCTATATGCATTTCTGGAAACCACCAAATACCTCCCAGGAGCTACGTTTATTTATTTATTTATAATTATTATTTTTTTTTTTTTGCTGTTTTTGTTTTTACGAATCCACCAGAGGTTGCTGTGTACACTTTTTGAGATCTCAAATTTCTCTGTGCCTGCTTGTCTTGTGTAAATCATCCAGGCCACTGTCGATGACTTACTGACTGAATGACTGAATGACTGATCGACTGACCCACCATCCTCCTTCCCTTAACCCAACCAATAGTATTTTAAAAGGCAGATTGACCCACTTCACTAAACCCAACTGAAAAATCTAAAAAGCAATCCAAAAAAGAAAAGCCCTCGCCTAATTTTTACTATGTTTTACCACATTCTCACCCTGCTATTTGCTCGTTTATTTATTTATTTATTTTTATTTTGTTTTTCTCTTACCTGGCTTCTGGAACCGTTCTTCACCAGACTCAAATCTGGTCATCGTGGTCATCTCCTCACTGTGTCTCAAGTCCACCAATGCACATGGCGAGCTAACTGTGCAAACTGGCAACAGCAGAAAAGAAGTCCATATGGAGGTAAACGGTCAGCTGGCAAGCGCGAAAAGCAATGGCATCATACCGCCCTGTTGAGTTTGTTAACAAAAACAAAATGCAGCCATTCGTACTTCTGGCTACATAATTTGTGATCCTCAGAACTGTATATACAGTAGGGATACATTTTCAGAATGAGCCTCTATGTTGCATTTATATTAATATGAAATAATAATACAATAATATAAATAATGTCTTATATTATTATTATTTTTTTCTCTAATAATAATAATTCAACATTATATTTTAACTGTTTGTGTTGACATTGTAACCATTGAATTCATTGACCCGTACTATAACATACCAAATCTATTAGTTTAAAAATGTCTTGATTTTCTAATCACAATAGCAATAAAATAAAGCATATTTTGTTATCGGTTAGAACTTTTTTAATATTATCATTTACTATGTCCTCGTTTGCTGTCTCCTTACTACCCCCAGGGTCATTTATTTACTCAACCCACAACAGCACATGTCTTTGGCCTTGTAGGGGAAACCGGAGCACCCGAAGGAAACCTCGAACACAGGGAGAACATGCAAACTCCACACATCAATGTCACTCCTATATCCTCAATCATTGAATGTCCCATTAAATACAACAAATATTTGATATCAAACTGTGGATTCATATCAAGATCTGCTGATGACACTTGAATATTGTTCTGGTTCATGCCTGTGATAGTTTTTAAGAGTGATGCATAATAAATGACCAATTTATGCTTAAAGACAACAGATTTTCAGCATTGCTGGTGAAATAAAAGAAAAACACTTTTACATACCAACACATCCAACATGGCGGCTAAGCTAGAATGCAAATGCAGGAGATTTTAAATTCAGCAAACTTATCTAAAACACAAGCCAATACTGATGTTGAAAAGTAAACAGGTAGAAAATTAATCCAACTAGGCAACTAAAGCAAAAATGGTAACCCAGAAACAGTAATACAACATAAAGTCATTTAACAAAAATCCATCAAAATACTCATACTGTATATAAAAGGTGATAAAATGGGAAATAGCTATTGTTTTCAAAGCATCTAGAGTAAAACATGGCTACTTATGGCCTTTTTCCACTGACTTATACAGTAATGTATGATACGGGTCACCTTTATCAGGCTTGCGTTTCCACTACCAAAATGTACGACAGAAAGTTTCAGTCGATGTCATTCTCACTCAGGGAAATGTCAAAGTAAAGCTGTATGAGTCGTTCACATATCATATGAGAAGCTCTTCACACAAAACAAATGCTTTATACACATAAATACTTGTGTATGTTCATTACTAAACTTACAATGAACATAATTTGATTGAACTGCAGATCAATGATAGGGCAAAATAGCCTAACGTCTGCGATTATAAAAAAAAAATAAAAGCAACATATATGAATACATACAGCCCTTTACAGTCTGATATGTTACTAATTACAGAAAAACTACACACAGCATACATTTAGTCCTTATTTGGGTTAAAAAAAAAAACACGCAACATAGAACCCTGTTTACACTATTGTGCTTTAGTTTTAAAACGGCGTTTTAGAATGAAAACGAGCCGCGTCCACACTAGCGTTTTACCCAGCGTTTCTGAACAGCTATCCGTCCACATTAAAACGCTGAAAAAACGTTCATCACGTGACCACACACACACTCTCGGGCTAGCGCTGCAGCCTATTTACCCAAATGAGAGCTCTGCTCGTTGGACTGCCTATCAAGCATCTCCCGCTGGATCTAATGTCACTATATTTTTTAAACATGATATTTCATTCATCTTGTTGTCTATATCTAACGACATATTCCTCTACTTTGGTCATTGGAATTTATTACTTGATCGCTTGCCTTTATTTCCTATAATATAAACTTATTATATGTTATACTTTTATAATGGCTTTATCGATTATTAAAACTGATAATCAGCAAAAGAGAGGGTATGTTTTGTATTTTTACTGAAATTAAAAGGAGGCAGTAATGTTATAGGCTCCGTTCTGTTATATAGTAAATATCCATGCAGTGAAGATGACGCTCATAAATGCAGCACAACGCCTCAACATTTCTGCTGTCTGTTAAGTTGCTAATATCAAAATAGGCAGTTCCTTAAATCATGTTTTCATTTTATTGTTGAGAAAGTGAAACAACGTAGCCAGGGTGATGTAAATAAGGTTATAAAGTACACTGTTCCCTTTGAAGATTTACCCGTGTCCTCGGTAGTCTGTTTCTCATGTCAAACTGAGGAGGGGGAGACTGCAGCCTTGATAAAACTTGCGAAGTCTGAACTTGCAAGAAGAGGATGCCGGACTGAACTGTGTAATTTTAGGCTGTTTAATATTGAGGAAAAGCCCCAATCAGATATGCAAATGTCGGCAGCCCTGCCTCCGTTTTCAGATGTCTCCGTTTTCCCCCATCCACACTGAGACGGAGCAGCAGTGTTTTAGAATGAAAACGGCCTCTCCAGCGTTTCCAAAACGCTCTGTTTTCGGCGCTCGAAAACTCCGGTGTAGTGTGGATGGATGCCGAAACCATTGCAAAACTTGTGCGTTTTAAAACGAAAACGCATTAGTGTAAACGGGGCCTGTATCTTTAATGTTCACCAGCACATGTAACCTCTTGTTAGAACGTATTTCCATCATTCCCAGTTCATAATAGTACAAATGGCGACAATAATAGTTAAACATGGCAGTTTGTTCTTGATTTAGGTAGCTAAAACTTTTCAACCAATCATTTGCTCCTATGTTTTGTCGGGCCTCTCCTTTGTTTTTTTTCACGCTCCACTATCGCGTTTGTCCAATTCTGAAAGAATCGGTTGTCAGATGCACTTCAAAAACCACACGCATGTTAATATCATCAGCTCAAGAAGTTTATTATTTTAAGTATAGACTGGCAGCGAGCACACATGAGGAAGCGAATCTATTTACAGCACGCGCTATAGATGGCCTTGTAAACAACATTGGAGCACATGGGTAGATTCTGCTCTTCCTCTTGGCTTTGTCGTCGACAAGGTTTGTTTAAGCTCGGGTCAACCATGGCTTGTTATTAAATATATATATATATATATATATATATATATATATATATATATATATATATATATATATATATATATATATATTTATATATATATATATATATATATATACATACATCACGGTGTAATGTCTCTGCTGTGCCTTTAAAAGTGGAGGTTCCTTTGTTTTCATTCTCCTGCTTGTGCACAAGCTAGTGACGTATCTCTGTAAACCAATAGCATAGCTGCATCTTGCTCTGCCTTTTGTTACCCTTTCGTCATGCTAGTTACCCTTCTGAAAGAGTACCAAAAAAAGTGGCACGGTACACTTTTAGGTACATTTTGACAGTGGAAATTACCATAAAAGCATACTGACCATACCGTACTGCACCACTCAGTGGAAATGAGCCATTATACAGGTAGCCAGATAATAAATGTCTAGTTTTTAAGAGCTCCCTCTGGTGGCTGGCTGAATGAATACCACCCCCATTGATTACATCAGCCACAAACTAAGCAACTAACTAACTAACTAACTAACTAAATTAATAAAAAATGAAGTAAATTAAGTTCTACAAGATTTTGTTTTTCTTTCAACATTGTTAAAATAATAAAACATTGAGGAATACTAAGAAGGTCGACAACTTAATAAAAAAGCTTTTGTCTAAAAAGAAAAGAAAAATAAATAGTACACATAAATTTCTCTTTCAAGATGCACTGTAAATCTCTGCCAAATAAATCTATACTGTCAGAAGTATCAAACTTACTTTTGTATGCAACTGTATTAAACCCTTTGTTATGCAAGTTCAAACGTTTGATAAATGAAAGAATAAAAGGGCTACCATATGGCTGTTGGAGATCTGATTACAGAAGTGTTTCACTTTGCTCTGAAGCGGCCTTGCACTGCACCGAGAACAACAAGCAACAAATTCCATAAAGACAGCACCCAAGATGCTCTTATCATGTATTTGCCATCTGTTCCCAATAAAACGTGTGGATGTCTGCCTGCAACATAAACATCTTTCACTCTGCAAATCTGTGCACTGCACCTGCCTTTTTTATACCTCCTAAATACAAAAAGGAGAGAGGGACTGGGGATCAAAAGATTAAGCTGTCTGAAAAGAGCTTCTGGGGGTTTTAAGCCAACTACTCAGGAGACGAATTATTTTCCGATAGACCTTAATATGTCACGCTGAATCAAAAATAAAGTGTAAAATGTAAAGCAAGTGTGAACATCTGTGTTGAAATAGGAATGAAGGGTGGGATACAAAATATGTCAGATACAAAATCAACATTTAATGTTGTATTTAAGGGGAAAAAGCAGCTATGTCCTTTTATACTACATATCCTATACAACTGAAACATTTTTCTTTCCACCAAGTACGCATGTTTTGTGAAAAAATAATTATAAGCAAATCCAAAAGTTTTTTTAATGTTCCTAAAATGTTATTTTTAAGCTTTCTGGCTTTGTTTTAGATATCTCTTAGAGTAAGGTTGACATCCAAGATCCAAAACATTTCAACAATAATATAATACACACATCACATATTTCTTAAAGGGGTGGTCTACGGTGTATTTATAAGGCTTGGTTGTGTTTATAAGATGCAAAGCAATGAGTACTCATGCTTCACTTGTAGAAAATCACATTATTTTTTCATATATCTAACTTTGATTATATACAGCTAAAACGACTGTCATATTTCCTAGTTGTGGCTCTGATTGGACAGCTAACATAAAGTGCTGTGATTCGTCCTCATGTGATTTTCTGTCTGAATGAGACAGAAAAACTAAGAGCACACAGCTGAACATCATGTCTGCTCTCTAATAAAAAAATCTGACAAGTGTCTTTTACATATGTTTACGCTATAAGCATGTGTAAGTAAGATAAAACGTTCACATACATTTTGTGAGTTGATATTTGAGATGTAGAAAGGAAAGCATCTGCATAGAGACACAAAGCAAACATAAGATCACAACAATGTTACAATAGTAAACATAAGCTCACAACACAACAACATTAAAAAGCAAACAAGCTCACATTACAACAACATTAAAAAAGGCAAACATAAGCTCACAACACACCATTAAAAATCAAACATAAGCTCACAAATAAATACAAATACTTGTTTTATACTTTAGCAAATTTAGGAGAGAATACATAAATATGATAAAATATTAAGATCAATCACTTACATCTGGAATTTCTTGTACTGTCTCAAGGTAATTTGCGCTTCATTGCCAACACTGCCCCCTAGTGGTTTGGAGCATTTCTATTGTCAAGCAAGTCAAACATCATATGTGCTGCACGGCGCTGCAACACACGGCAGCTGGAAGTTTCGCACACCAGACGCATACATTCGCATGATATTTAAAATTAAACTATTCAGATGGTGCACTGTGGCATAGCAGAAATATGAACAGTGTCCTGAGATGTGGCTGAGCACCGCGGATAGGACCTGATAGAAACCTATGTTTAAAATTCTTAAATGCATGGCGCAACGTTGCGCGTCACCGAGCGGTGTGCGACCTGCTTTAATGTGTTAATAATTGTGTTGTAAGTTTATCTTTGCTTTTTTTAATGTTGTTGTGTTGTGAGCTTATTTTTGCTTTTTTAATGCTGTTGTGTTGTAAGTTTACGTTTGATTTTTAATAGTGTTTTTGGTGAGCTTACGTTTGCTTTTTTAATGTTGTTGCGTTGTGACCTTGTTTACTATTTTAATAGTGCTGTGAGCTTATGTTTACTATTTTAATAGAGTTGTAAGCTTACGTATGTTTGCGTTTTAATGTTGTTGTGTTGTAAGCTTATGTTTGCTTTTTTTAATGTTGTATTGTGAGTTTATGTATGCTTTTTTAATGTCATTGTAATGTAAGTATGTTGTCATGTTGTGATCTTATGTCCTTGTGTGTCCTTCTGTGTGATGTTTGCTCTTTTAATTTCATTGTTTTCTTTTATGTATTTTGAATCTCATCAAACCAACGATGCTTTCATGCTAAATTCAGAAATGGGACACAAAGGAGGAAAGAGTTTTCCCTCTCAAAAGGACGATTCCTGCAGTAAGACTAACTTAATTAAACCATGACCATTAAAAAATCTCAAGCACTAAAAGGTACTGCAGGCCCTAAATGACTCCACTATGCCATAATGAGGATGTGCTGCAGCCCACTGCAGGCAAAAGGGTTCTTAATGTAGGAGTTTTGTGCTATTTAGAGAAAAAGCCATAGTGGAGACCCTGTCAACTGCTGAGGGCAAGAGGGGAAAATGCAGAAACCATGGCTAAGAGCCAATATGAGCATTCAGTCCTACTTAAGGCAATGACAGAACACAATAAAGCCTCAAGGCCAGAGAGGAGAGTATGAGATGGAACAACAAGCCCTTTCATGGTTGATTTAGCAAACAATAGCCTTGGCACAGGAAGGGGAACTCTAAAAGGATGAGCTGATTATGAACAATCTTTTGTACTTCTTTTGTTTCGTCACTTAATCTCAGACTATCCAAATACACAAAAACACGCTATCAGAAATCCAAATCAAACCAAACTGTGAAAGAAGCCTATAAGATAGAGATTGATCACAATTCAGTCTCCACAAAGCACATACATCCCTTGAGAAGTCCAGCTGCCTCAAAATTCAGAAGTATGTTCTGTCCACCACAGCGTAATACAACTTTTCCTTCAAACTATATAAAGTTTTCATGGACAGGAATGAAGGTCGTGATGCATGAGGCTTTGTACATCCCCATGAGAATGTGTCATGTTCCAAACTGGTGCACATGCAATCCTTTCCACAACAGGGGACACACATGTGACATTGCACCAAAGAAACTGACAATTCCGGGAAATATGTTCTGTGCCTAAATATATTCAGACTGAGCAAACAGCAGTTTTCCAAAACATCTGACATTCAATACTGGCATTCACTAATTACTATAGAGATTCTCTGATCAGAATTTTTGGAGCAAATAACAAATACTGATGGTTCTTTATGGGGATCGGCCAATACAGAGTAACGATTCTGATACTTTAAGCTTTACACAACTTTAACATTGCATAAAGCACAATTTCCCTCTAAGTATGAAATTTAAGTGGAAATCTCCTCTTTCTAAAGAGAATAAATGATGTTGCACATAATCCCTTAAACACATCTCTTATAACCATTTAGTGAGGACATGCCATGGTCAGAAGCAGCTTTACAGAAAATAATAGATTAAACAGATAAAAAATTTGGTATAAGAAAAATAATTTGGAAACATTGCAAACGATGGACAAGAAATTAAAGGTTTAGAGTGTATATTTAATGCATTAGAAGTAAAAATGGATCTTCCTCTGCTTGTAAACCTATAAAGGAAAACATGCGACCGGTTTATGAGACTGCGAGATTAGTAAACACCAATCAAGTCATTAAATGTGATTATTGGTCAATCGATCGCAGCATCCCTACTAATTGCTTTTTATTATTTACTGTTTCTCTTGAGATTTACTTATAATGTACAGTAACACTATAACGTTGAGGTATTATTAAGACTTTCTTTACTACAAAATATAAACATACAGTTGAAGTCAGAATTATTAGCCCCCTGAATTATTAGCTCCCGTTTTTTTTTTTTCCCCAAAAGATTTCTAAACATAATAGTTTTTATAACTCATCTTTAATAACTGATTTATTTTATCTTTGTCATGATGATGACAGTAAATAATATGTGACTAGATGTTTTTCAAGACACTTCTATACAGCTTAAAGGGACATTTAAAGGCTTAACTAGGTTAATTAGGTTAACTAGGTAGGGTAATTAGGCAAGTTATTGTATAATGATGGTTTGTTCTGTAGACTATCGAAAATAAATAGCTTAAAAGGCTAATATTTTTTTCCTAAAAATGGTGCTTGAAAAAATAATAACTGCTTTTATTTTAGCCGAAATAAAGCAAATAAGACTTTCTCCAGAATAAAAAATTATTATTAGACATACTGTGAAATAATAACTCTGACTTCAACTGTATATAAAAATATTTTTAAAATTCAAAACTATATTATAATTTTATAATGCTTAAACATACATGTTTACAAATGTTTGTTTATCAAAAAAATAAAACATAATTTCTTCATTGACATAATAAAGTTGTGCATTTCCTATTAGAATTCAACAAGCTCAACCAAATATATATTTTAGTCGTGTTGTTTGTGAAAAGAATTTCGGTGGTTCAACTATTCAAAGATAGGATATACTTGATGCATCTTTTTAAATATGCTGAACAAAGGACACAAAACTAAAGCTGCCATCCAACAATTATTTTTGAAGTCGGCATGAAATCAAAATGTGCTCTTCTTATCTTTTTATAAGTATTATAGAGCCAGATATAAACAATGTATTTGCGCACTATATTATTTTGTAAAAATTCATATTCTCTCAAAATCTTTCATTAAAATCTGTTACCTTCAATGTATAGCTTTAGGACAGTGCTATTTATGTGGTCTTATTTTTCCCTGCTTATATCCAAATGTCAGTCTTCCTTTTGTTAGCAATGCCCATCTTCCAATGATCCAATTTGTTCCCAAAGAATAAAATCATGCATCAAATTACTTTTTTTCTAATTTTAGAACTGTTTAAATTGGATGAACAAATAGTAAACCAATAAAAAGCATGCATTTGATGGCAGAGTGTAAAGTGCTTACTACACATACAGTGCCATCTGCATACAGTGGTTCTTGACAAAAAATAAATAAATAAATAAGGAAAATTTTACAAAACTTTGGAGTATTTTCAAAGCAAAACATATGAATTGAGAAATTTGAGAAAAGCCATCCCCAAATAAGTAATTAGCAAAATCCTGGAGGGACTGACTATAGTATGCATTTGAAATACACATGAAACATACAGTATTAATTAGATACTTTACAACTGGTTTTGAGACGTAAAACACAATCGGATTGCTTTTATTGTGTAAACACAATTTAAAAACAGCCAAAAGAGTCCATATGCTCTCGGTCTACTGTTTTAAAACCTGATTCAATAAATGACCACTGAAGTTGCCATCCACATAATGATTAGTATATATGTAGCATATTCCTTCAATAGTAGCCTACTTGTGTTATGGATTGTGATCTGTGCTCAAAGTACTGTAGGGATGTATACAGCAGGTGAACAGTATTGGCACTTCTTTGTTTCAATCTTTAGCATCAACACACGTTTTGTTGCATACCACCTTTTCTCACATATTGTGTTTTGCTACTCAATGTCAAAGCAGCTGCATCACTGTGTGTGAGCAACAAACTAGCTAACAAGCAGGACTAGAGCAATCTGAGAATATCTATTAATTATTTTCCACTGTAAAATGTTAATACTCTCCTGCATATTGATTGTGGTTTCTTCATGCAAGTTATATGCAATATCTTGGAAATCTAGTGATCAAGAAAAAGGGCCTGTTTCCAGAGTTTTTATGGTGCATATCTTTTATTGGTTTAAACATGGCGCAGAGACAGGTAATGTGTCCTTATAGGTGAATCGCTTAATTGTTTATTCAACTAAATTGCTAAAAAACACTTTCATTTAATATAAAGATCATTGAAAAACTGTCCAGTCATAACGAAACACCTACTCTAATGTCACTTGTGTGATCATTAATATGTACAAGTCCTAGTGAGATTACAAACGTGACGTATTTTTGTTCTTATTTTTAAAGTTTAACACATCTTATTATATTTCCTATGTATGTAGGATTTTTTTTTAAACAGAACATCTCAGGGGTAAACGGGTATGTTTGAGAGTATACCATTCATTATTAAGCATTATTAAGCCTTCTATGAGCAAATTTTTAGGATTATAAATGACCTTGTCAATCCATTTCTGGAGATTTGAACCTTTTTTTTTTCTTTTTTCTTTTCTTTTTTTTTTTTTTTTTTTTGCACTTGCATAAGCCACATAACAGATATCAGAGAAAAATATTCTATTGCACCTTTAAAATAATGTCTGGCCTGAATAATAAGGTTCCAGTATTTTTCTTTTGCCTTGTAGTACATTCTATTAGTCCCCATGAGGAAAGCAGCTTATAAATATTACACAATTAAGTATTCAGAATAGGTAAAAATGCTGAATTTTTTCTATGATGGTTGGTGTAACAAATGTGGCTGAACAGACACATAATTATTTTGCTTTATTACACAAATGCTACACCATCAACCTCTCCTACCCAGAAAAAGACTGGATGATCAGTGTGTAAAATGATTTCAAGGTATTTACGACATGAAGGAATGCTCAGAAATGGACACAAAGACATGGTCAAGCTTCTATACACTTCTTGCTTAAGACTAAAGCTTTTAATGTAAACCTTTATTCTCTCTTTATGTGTAATCAGGTTTTGCAACAAGTCTCTTACTCATGTATTAATATTATGGTTTTAATATGTCTGCAATCAGTGTTTAACTCTACCACAGTTAAACAAGATCATAGATGGTTCATGTTTGATGTCCCTGCAAAGCTAATTTGGTTTACTGAATGATTGTTTACATTTCATTTACATTTCTGCATCAGCTTATGCCCAGAATGCATATGCAAGTCTCTAAGCTTTGGAACAAAGGACTATAAAACGTGCCTCAGGGAGTTAACTTCTCATTGGTCAACTCAGCTCCGGGGGGTGGCACAAAAACCACCCTTATAAAAGCTGGTGACTAAGGCCGCACCCCAGAAGAACCCAAGAGAACACTCAGAGAACTCCAGGGAGCAGGTGTGGACCATGACAAAATGGGTTAACCGCACATCAGCTCAGACATTTCCATCTTCAATACCCTTGCTTCTTTCTTTTCAGTCGAGAGTAGTTCAGTTGTTATGTCGCAAAACCAGAAGTCAAGACGATTAGTCGCTTCTAAACTTGAAACGATAGACTCCACCACACAGCTTCACAGGACAAAGAACCGACCACCAGCTAACCACGTGGGAACATTAGCTCAACAGTTCTTTACATCACAAAAAGAACGCAAGTAACACATCCAGATTACCACTGAAATAGTGTAAATTAAACGTAACCCTGAAGAAACCAGGGTAAAATAAATAATTTTTGGTTTGCTTGGAGGCATCACGGTGGTGCAATGGGTAGCACAATCACCTCACAGCAAAATGGTCACTGGTTCAAGCCCTGGATAAGTCAGTTGGCATTTTTGTATGGAGTTTGCATGTTCTCCTTGTGTTCGCATGGGTTTCCTGCGGGTGCACTGGTTTCCCCCAAGTCCAACAACATGTGGTCTAATTGAATTGAATAAGCTAAATTGGCCATTATGTGTGTGAATGCAAGAGTGTATGGGTGTTTCCCAGTGTTGGCTTGTGGTTGGAAGGGCATTCGCTGCGTAAAAAATATGTTGGATAAGTTGCCAGATCATTCCGCTGTGGCGAAATCTAATTAATAAAGGGACTATGACAAAAATAAAATGAATGAGTGAATGGTTTGCTTGGATTGGTCTTACAAAATCTGAGGTTTTTCCATCATTACACTCTCTCAAACTCTTATTTTTCTTCCTTTACTCCTCTATACAACTGTATGAATGTGTGTTTGTGTTAGGTGTTAGTTTCTGCTAGACATGTCAATAATGTTTCACTTTGTATGAAGAAAGATGGCTGTGCATATTTATGAATCTAATGTCTTGTTACCCTGCTTGAACATGGGATTTTATTTGTGAAAGCAATAACCATATTTGTAGTCAATCATCCATTTGAACGATTGCTGAACAATTTGTTTGTACAAAACCTCTCACTGGGTGTAATTTAACAGCTGATATTTAAAATAATATATTATTTTACAGTGCACATATTTGTACTTTACAGCTACACATTTGTACCTTTAGGGTACACTTTTGTACCTTTAAGGATTACTTTTATACCTTACTGTATTTTACATTTGTACCCTTGCAAGATACTATGAGGTACATTTTTTTTTTTTTGTTTTTAGGTATTAATATGTACATTTAAGGACCTGCCAGGAACCAAAAAAGTACTTTTTGAAAAGGTGTAGCCCCAGTGAAAGATTTTGTATCTTTATTTGTGGGAGTTTTGACATGGACTATAAACTAGTTAATGTCTGCCATTAAAGAAGAAAAAAGACCAACCAGCACACAACCACTGATGTTGCCACAATGTCACAATTACTAAATTAATTAGCCAGTCAGTTGTTGTCGCAACAAATCAAGAATTCTCACATTCACGGTCTTAAACATTTAGTCATCAGCTGACACAGAGGTTACATAACAACCTTCTATTATGGTTAGAACAGATTTTTACCAATGTAAATTCCTAAAATCTTCCTTTTATGTTCTTGATACAGTAGACAAATAGAGCCAAGATCTTTTTTCTTTCTCTTTTTTTTAATCTTCACGGCTAGTATGGATTATTAGATGAGATCTGGGACTGCAGTACCCTGTGGACATATTAAAATGATTGAAAAGCTTGACAGCTCCCAGCTGCACATGACCAATGGTAGCTCTAGTGTCTAGACTGAGCAGCGTTCAGGCCTGGCAGCACATGGAGGAAAATCCAGAGATGACTAAGCACAACAGCCTGCCAGCTTCTGACTATATACATCCAGCCCTCCCATGCCGGACCCCTGTCGCCTCATATTTGATCACGTAACACTTTGTATGTAAATAACATGCTTAATGTCCACTGATCCGGAAAGCCATTCCTCCAATAGTGCCTCCTTCTTTGCCGGTAAGGATTTCATTGTTTATACAGGGGTCATACACATGGAGAGACAGCCAGTACAACAACACCCCCTTAAGGAGTATCTTGTTGTTGTTGTTGGTGGTGGAAGGAAAAGCCAGGACTAAAGGAAGGCAGGTCTCCAGTGTGCGCCGTCAACACTAGATGTCAAGAAACTTTGCACGCGGCAGATGATAAGACAGGAAAAGTAAGATGGCTCAATTCACGCGCTCGCCTCTAAAGCTCTCCAAATATTCACGAAAACCATTCATTTTCTTTAACCATGGCAGAGTTGAGCTCCTCCTTGGGTGTCGCTGTAGATCTTGCAGAAATCCCTGTAAATCTGTGGCCGGGACACTCTCAGCCAGTTCCGTTAGGACTGTCACTCCACATTAAGTTGCTTCTCCTTTAATCTGCTGCTGTAGGGTAAAGTGCAGTCATGCTTTTACATAAGAAATTTGTTCTTGTGGAACTTTGACTGCTTCATCCACCCTTACGTGATTCACACAGTATGCTCATGTGACTCAAGGACAGCGCTAACCTTTCCCATCAAGGTTTTTTGTTGTTGTTGTTTTTGTTGTGTCCTTCCATGGTCTCTAAATTTGCCAGAGAGGTCGATCTTGTTTTGCTGCTGCACGCAATCGTGTTTCTCAGAGTTGAGCTGTGGATTTATGAATTATGCATTGGTTTAATATTTAGGTACTACTACTGTCCCAGCATGTCACGAACTAGTTGTGCATTTTCGTGTACATTATGTGCCGTTTTACATTGCCCTTCGCTAGGAGTCTCTATGAATGCAAATGAGCTTTATGTTCCCTAGCCAATACAGTGGACATTTGTTTAATTAGAGTAGATGGATTGCAAATCCTGCATTGCAAATCACGTCGAAGAGCGAGGGTAAATGTTTATTGCTTATAACTAATGAAAGCAAAATCTATTCAAACTATAATGATCTAAACACACATTGTCATTGCACGCCTGATACAGTTGTTTTGATTTTAACTGTTAAAGTGAATGATTGTTTACCATTATAATAACTGGTTTATATTGCTTCTCAATCTTGTTTATTTATTTATTTTTTATCATTAATCTGTTTTTTTCAATTAATTGAATGTAGCTTCAGCAAATGTAGCCTTAATTACATTTAACTGATCAAAAATTCCAGTAAAGACTATTCCATGGTTACAAAATAATTAGTATTTTAAATAATCTTTTTATCTCTGATTATGAAAAGTCACACTTCAACAAAAGTATTTAACAACACAAGTCTTTTCAATGTTGAGAATAATTTGAATTATATATATATATATATATATATATATATATATATATATATATATATATATATATATATATATATATATACATTTAATGTGAAGGGACATGTGACACTGACACGAATAGAATATTATTTTTAAAAATTCTGTGTTGATGTTAAAGAAACAAATAATATTTTAAATATATATTCAAGCAGGAAACATTCAATTTATTTTGCAACAGGCCTATTGTAAAGGATGGATTTAGTGATTTTGGGGCCATAAGTAGGGCCAGACAGAATCTGCTGGACATTTATTGCTATTTCTGCTAAGAATTTTGTAGAAAATCTGCAGATTTATGCTGAATGATTTTGGGAGTAACATACCTAAAAACATAATGTATGTAATAAAAATAATACCTTTTTATATTTTATTTAATGTTTACAATGCAAAAACACATTTGGTAAACAAAGCTCTCTCATATATTAGATCTACTAAAAAGACAGAAAATACTAATTTACAAACTGTATTGTAAATAAATTACATGAACATTTTCATATTTATCAGAAATATTCATTCATTCATTCATTCATTCATTCATTCATTCATTCATTTTCTTTTTGCCTTAGGCCCTTTATTAATTAAGGGGTTTATTAATCATTTTTATTAATCATGTACAGATTCCATGTGGGCCTAGCCATAAGAAATTATTTTGTTTATAAAAGTAAACCTGTGACCAAATGTAATGATCACATAATTTTTTTTTTCCTATATATATATTCATTCATCCATTTTCTTGTCGGCTTAGTCCCTTTATTAATCCGGGGTCGCCACAGCGGAATAAACCACCAACTTATCCAGCAAGTTTTTACGCAGCGGATGCCCTTCCAGCCGCAACCCATCTCTGGGAAACATCCACACACACATTCACACACACACACTCATACACTACAATTTAGCCTACCCAATTCACCTATAGCGCATGTCTTTGGACTGTGGGGGAAACCTGAGCACCCGGAGGAAACCCACGCAAAGGCAGGGAGAACATGCGAACTCCACGCAGAATCGCCAACTGACCCAGCTAAGGCTCAAACAAGCGACTTTCTTGCTGTGAGGCGATCATGCAACCCACTACGTCACTGTGACCCTACATTATATTTGAATATTAAAAACGCAGCATTGCTGATCATAAAAACACTTATTTCCTATACTGACCACAAACCTTTGAATAGTGACTATAATTACATTATATTGTAGCTATTTATGTTTGATGCTTTAAAAAACTTTAAATTCCTGTGGTGGACAGGTACTCCTTCAATGGCAATGACCATAATAAATGTCATAATAATTAGAATTTGTACATATGGTTTCTATTGTTAATGTGGGCCTTCATATATTAATATAGAAAGCAAAATGAAAGAAAGAGAAAGATGAGTGAAATCTTGGAATAAAGGACACGAGGAGCCAATGAGTATTCAGTTCCATCCGTGTGCACTTAAGGGCAAAGAAGAACGACGCTGGAAAGATTTATAGGAAATTTCACCTCTCCACATTTCCACTGAACTGGAGGGATCGGAGCGGAGCCTGTGCTTCGTGATTAGAATCTATAGTTAGAGAGAAAAGGTCAGTGGTAATTAAAGCACAAAACCATGGCGAAACCACAAATATCGAAAGGTCTGCAAAAAAAGGATAGATTATACTATCCTGCCCCCTAGTGTTCGCTAATTGACAAACACGTTTGGATTAAGAAATAACGTGCTGTGTGGGGTTTTGACAGTTAGCACCAAAATACAGCAGTTTGATTGGACACACACATTTAGATATCAGTAACAAAAGATATGGCCATTTTATTTGCTTTTGTTTCTTTTTGCTAGAAGCCTAAATCCGATCATTTGAGATGTACTTAGATGTATGTGAATAAATGTATTATTTTCTGAAGAAACGTTTTTGAAAATATTTGTAAAGGTAATGGCTGTAATGACTGAAGTCATCTGTATTATTATTAATATTATAGGATACTCTTAAAGGTGTATCATGTATTATAACTGAATGGATTGAATAAAAATACAAATGTCAAAAAAATAAAATATTACATTCATTAGTCATTATGTGCTGTTGGGGATGTTTTTATCCACTCTGGGGTAATTTTGAGTCTTAATTTGGCCATAACTTTTTCTCTGTTTTAGCTAGCAGAATCACTTTGTTTTGACATATTTTGAGAAAATGCTTTAAATAAAAATAAAAATTAAATAAATAAATAAATAAAAACAGAACAACACACTCGAGGCAATTTTACAAACTTCGGGATGAAAACATCCATTAAACTAAACTGCTGTAAAAATGAATCAAACAAATATGTTTTTCAATTTGCATAAATCTGTATTTACTGTAAAACTACTAAAACATTACATGATTATAACTCTTTAATTGCCAAGTTCATAAATTATGTCACTCTTTCGATTAAAACAAAACAGACAAAATGATGTACTTTCAATATTAAAAAAAGTAATTGTGGACTGGATTTTTTTTGTCTTGAGACTGTGAAACAACATTGTCTTTAATGCATTGTTTTTGATTCATTTTATTTTTTTTCTCCCTAATTTACTATTTGTGTCTGTTTTTGTCCCAAAATATACATGTCAGCTCTCAGAACTACATGGCGTAAACAAAAACAAAGACTGTGTATTTATGCACCGTCAAATGTGTTTATAATGGAAGTCAATGGGGCAAAAACAGTCACCAACAGTAAATTAGGGAGAAAAAAAAAATGAAATTCTAACAATGCATGAAAGCCAATGCTGTTACTAATCATTCACATGTCCAAGATTGTAATAAAAGGTTAAAAAAATCCAGTCCACAATTACTTTTTATAATGAAAATACGTCATTTTGTGTCTTTTTTTCCACCAAATCAGTTACATAATTTGTGAATTTGGCAACTAACAAGTTAAAATGCTGTATTTATTTTTTTTAATTGAAGCTTTGATCAGGATTGAGGTTAATTAACAGATTTATGCAAAAAAATATATATTTATTTGATGCATTTTTATAGCAGTTTAATTTAGTGGATGTGTTCATCCCTAACATAACATAAGGTAGTAAATTTGAAAAGTGCTCAAGGGTTAAATAAATATGTTTTATTTACAGTATACAGATGTTTAAATGTCAAATAAATAAATATTAAATAATTATGGCTTTAGTACCAAGTAAAAATAAACAAATATTTGTGAAATGTAATAACAGCACTAATATTGTACTCATATATAACATTTATATACTAGTTAAAGTAACCTCTTGACTGAGATCTTCACACAAATTTCACAGATTACATTGTGCATAACTATGATTGGTTCTGGCTTATTGTTCAATTTGTAAAGCCAAAAGTAAATTCTCATGGAAGTTGATCAGGGACAGAAGATGGTTTCACCTTGTCGATGCAACGTAATGCTTGGATAATACAATTTAAATGTAATAAAATATTAATATCTGTCCAGGTACCATTTTTTAGACAAATGCAAATACAGTCTAATTGCTGTTGTGTTTGTTGATGCATCAACAAGATGAACCCACTTTTGCCCCTGATGGCCTAATATGAATTTCTTTCCCACAAACTTATATTAAACTATACTTCTGCACAATGTAATTTGTGATTTTGTGTGCTATAATACAAATTAATTATACATACTATAATACAATATACCTCAGTCAAAACAGTTTATTACAGGCAATTTGTTTTATTTATTATAAAGATAACTTAATGTTGATTATGCAAATCAATGCATGGCTAAAGAGAGTTTTCGATTTTTGATTAACTATTCCTTTAATGATTGACTAAAATAATAATTTTATCAAAATCAGCCGAGAAAAGAAGACCCTCAGAGTTTGTAAACCCACAACTGATGGTGCAAAATGTAAGATGCTAATAAATTGAAGTAAATAATATTATACAAAAATTATGTTTAGGTTACGTGTGTAAAATAACTGCATGAAATGCTTGAAGGTTGATGTCCACACTTGTGTACCATTATCTGAACAGATTATGTTTTATGCAAAAACATGCTAAAATTCTTCACTCCATAATACAAATATTACCAGAAAATATCTCTAGTAAATATATGATAGATAAATAGAATCTAGATTCAAAAACAAAAGATATAGAATAGAATAGAATAGAATAGAATAGAATAGAATAGAATAGAATAGAATAGAATAGACTATCATTAGTTTACAGTACCTGCATAGCATTATTCATGTATTAATTTTCCTTCGGCTTAGTCCCTTATTTATCAGGGGTCACAAGAGTGAAATGAACTGCTAACTATTCTGGCATAGGTTTTGCACAGTGAATGCCCTTCCAGCCACAACCCAGTATTGGGAAACACCCATATACTCTTACATTCACACACGCTCTACAGCCATTACAGCTTATTCAATTCACCTATAGCGCATGTCTTTGGACTGTGAGGGAAACGAAGCTCTAGGAGCAAACCAATACGGGGAGAACATGCAAACTCTACACAGAAATGCCAACTAGCCCAGCTGGCACTCAAATCAGCGACCTTCTTGCTGTGAGGCGACAGTTCCTTATTAGCATTGTTCTTCAAATGTTATTCCATTTTCTCTTGTTTTCTATTTTTATTAAATTTTAAAAAATACTGCAAGTTTATATTTGTCAACAAATTTTATTCAATCCCAATAAAACCCTGAGCTCAAAGCCCCCCTTGTAGACATTTCAACTGTAAAATGATTTCAAATTATTTTATTAACAGAAATAATAATCAATATGAAAAATTAATTAACAAATGTATTTAGTTAATTAGCTTGTTTTATTGTTAGTTTGTTAATTTTGAATGAAAAGCTGGTTCGCACAAAACATACACGAGGAAACACTATTTTATGCCACTTGGTGGCACTATTATACATCTCAACACGAAAGTGCACTTGGTTTGGTCCTAATAATCTGATCTCCAGTCATTGTCCATGCATGATGACGCTTTGTCTAATAAGATAAGACTTTGAAAGAACTATTGTATTAATTTGCTGACAATGCCTTATTGGTTTAATTTCCAATTATTATTATTTTTTTTCAGACAGCTTATGCATAAAAAAAAAATGTTGTTTGAAGCTAAATTAATTGAAATTGTTATTTAATGACTCTGACAAGACATTATAGCATAAACATGCTGTGTAACAGGCACATATCATGTTAATACAGAAAAAAAGTGAGTCAAATTTACATTTTTGTTTTTCTTTGTGTGTTTTGTGTACAGAATGACCTGTTGGGCTGTTTACTGTTTATAATTGTGTCCATTTCTATGTTTTAGCCGTAAGAATGTTAAACTAAAGAGACGAAAAAGAAAAACAAATGTCATACAAAAATGATTCAGCATGAGTCAGGACAATATCTGAAAGTATGTGATGTAAAATCTTTTATTTCACAATACACGAGAGCCAATAGGATTTGATAAATTTAACACACCTCAATTGTCAAGGTTTTATAATGACGTATAAACTGATATAAATTACTCAACTGATTTCACTTTATTTGCACACCACGAATTGAATTTGTGCAACCTGAAAGGTCAAATGAGCTGTGCAAGAGCTTTAATTAGGACAGGAAGAGTATATTAAATAATAAGTGTTCAATAAAAGAAGACACTGTATTGTTTAGATCAAACTATTATAATTATTAATGTATACTGCTACTGTTTGTTGTATTGCAGTAGTAATAACAGGTAACACTTTATTTTAATGATCTAAGTAGCAATTTTAATGTCAGTTTATTCTACAAATCCTTATGTCTACTATTGATACTAAAGCCTTTTATTCTGTAGTCTGTTAATACTCTACTAATACTCTAGTAACACAATTTCTTATAGTGAATATAATGTCTAAATTGTACCATCAAAATAAAGTGTAAATCATTATATAATATTATATTATATTATATTATATTATATTATATTATATTATATTATATTATATTATATTATATTATATTATATTATATTATATTATATTATATTATATTATATTATATTATATTATATTATATTTGTGACCACAAAATAAGTCATAATATGAAAGCTAAAAGTTTTTTGGTTTTCTAAGTTGTAGGATAGAACAATATTTGTGCAACTACTTAAAAATCTAAAATCTGAGGGTTAAAAAAATAAACAAATATTGAGAAAATCACCTTTAATACGGAACAATTTAAGTTTTTATCAATGAGTACAAGTAATAAAAAATAAGTTTAGATATATTTATGGTAGGACATTTACCAAATATATTATTTACTTGAATATATCTTAATATCCTAATGGTGATTGACCTGAAAATAATTGACCCACACAATGTAAAGTTGGCTATTCCCAGGTTCAAATTTACTCTAATAAAATATATCCTATTTGAATTCAAATTTCAAGTCTAGAAAACTATTTGTACTGTCTATTTCAAATGCAACAAAACAAATATTTCTGTCATCTGGTGGTGATTCACTGTGATCTGTCAACACAGACTGAAAACAAAGCAGGCTGAAAACATGTTTAGACAGGTCATTGACACTGGCAGTAAAGAACATTTAGTTTTTAACACACAGTATACAAAAAACATTGACAACCTTTTTAGCATGTTCATTTTACTTTTAATTATGTTAGTGGGTCAAGAATGTGCAGATGAGTTGGTTGAAAGACATCAACTTTCATCTGGACTGAAACCAGAAACCTTGACAAGACCAACGTCTAATTCTAGCTGACTCAAAGAAACCTGACCAAGAACACTCTGCCTTCTCAAATGAATTACTACCAGAAGTATCATGCACATTTTCTGGCTGTATTTTAAGGCCTGTTCATATTAAGAACGACATAGATGACTTTACAAAAAGTAAAGATAAAGATATCTAGTATTTCGATAAATCTAATGATAAACAACACAATCTGTTGATTGTGAAAGAAATCCATAACTTTTTTTGATTTATTGGCATAATTCTTATGTCATTCATACATTTTAGTACACCGTAAAACCCAAAAAGCTAAGGTAACTCAAACCATTTGAGAAAACCGATTGCAACAAACCATTTAAGTTCAAAAACTAATCCTAATGTGTACTGTGAACTTAATCCATTTGAGTAATTGAAGCAATTTGGACACTGTAAAACCCAATTAATTAACAAAACCAACTGAGTACTGTAAAAGCCAATACGTTAAGGCAACTCAAACCATTTGAGGAAATCGATTGCTACAAACCATTTGAGTTAAAAAAAAAAAAACTTATCTATATGAGTGCTGTGAACTTACTTCATTTAAGTTGAAGTATGAGGTATATAATTAACTCATTACCTTTATCACTGAGTTCAAAACTCTTTTTAAATTAGTATGATTAACTTTCAGTAATTTCTAAGTTAACTACACTCATTTAATTTGATAATGTTGATTGTTGGGTTTTACAGTGATGTGCATATCCCGCAAGGAGAGTTGGGTTTACGTGTTGGGTTGGGGACATGACTCCTTTTTAAAGCATTTTGTATAAATGAAATCATATGAATTTTTACTAATTAGCCACTATGTAAAATAGTTATGTTGCCTTGAGAGATGAGGCTATTCAAATCTATTAGTGTTCACACCAGTGCATACCAAAATATATTTACTAAGCTCTTTAAAACAGAATGGATTATGACTGGTTGTCAATGTTTTTATCTGTCATTAGCTTGAACTTCACTACATCACTAATCTAAATTCACTGTAAATTAGCTTCATTATATTTGCACTTTAATACTTAAAAATATGAACAATGGAAAACAACAAAAGAATAGCATGCAAATACTATTACAGTTTCTAGTTAGTCAAATACATTACACAGAGTTTATAGATCCAACATCTTGAAAAAGTCGATGTGTCATTACTCACAGGAAAAATCAATAAGTTCTCAAAGATGCCACAACATCTGGTTGTAAAAAAACAAGTTTTAAGGGGAATGACCTTTTACAGGTGAGAATGCACTTCTACTGCTTTGTGTTTTTATTTTCTTTCTATTAATATGGCTCATATATAAACTGTTGACAACTTTTAATGTCGTATGCCTTCATATTGTGCTATTGTGAGTTTAGCAAAATCACTACTGAAGTCTGTAGCAGATAGATATTCATGTTTGTGTGTAAAGTTGGTTGGTGCTAGTCTGAATAAAACACTTCCACCACGGTGAGATACAATTAGGGTATTTTTTTGTAAAATGCTGAATTTTTTTCACATACAGATCAATACAAAAAAAAAAAAACACATTTCAAAAAACTGATAACTGATAACTGATAACCAACGCATCTGCACATTAAAAAACTTGCCTTGCCTTGCCTTGATAAGTAATTTAACTTAAATTACATTAAATTACTTAAATTACATTAAACTGACTTTTAACAGCTTGTATAGGATTTAACATGATTAACTTAGTGTAATATGTTATAATTAGCAAAAAAAACAACAACAACATTTTTTACAGTACACTTACGAGTCTTATGAGTGCACTGTTGTGAACAGGCCTTAAAAGCTTAAAAGTGATTCCAGCAATAATGTTGTAGTTGAGTATAAAATTCTTACATATTAAGAAGGATTTTTAGAACTACATCTTTATTGTTGGTAACACTTTAAATAATAATCCATTAGTTAATGTTAGTTATTGTATTTACTAACATGAAAAAACTATTAGTAATACATTTATTATGGTATTTGTTCATGTTTGTTAATGTTATTTAAGTTAAATAACATTAGTTCATGTTAACTCACAGTGTAATAACTAATGTTAACCTTGGATTTTAATAATGAATTAGTTAATGTAGAATTATGATTAACACATGCTTGACAAGATTATTCATACTTAGTTCATGTTTTTAAATACATTAACTAGCATTAACTAATGGGCCATTCTTATAAAATGTTACCTTATTATTATTTTTTTTCATGCAGTGAATATGTGCTTTTATATTGTTGAGGGAAAGAAGTCATCCAGACACTGCAAAAAAATGCATGTATTTTTTTTATGATTAAAATAAATTAATCATGTTTAGGCATAGAACGATAACCGGTGTCAAGGTTTATCTCTATTTGGAAAAAGTCAATGTTTTAAAACCGCAACCATGTTCTGTTATCCCATTCCTGAGGTTTATGTAAGGTTTTTTGTTATGTGGGTGAAGAAATCTATGCTTTTGGAACTAATGAAGAGAGCAGACGTCAATGATTTATATTTATTATTTAGCCTGACATGTTTACTGTTCCTAAATGTTATAAATGTTTTCTAAACATTTGTTGTTTTTTTTACCCAGACATTTAAAAAGAGCTTATTTTAGAGCAGTAATACCGTAAAATCGTGATTTTTTTATTCCAAAGTTATCATACCGTCAAACATGCATACCGACCCATGCCTAATCATGGTTCAGCTTATTTTATTTAAAGTCATGAGCTGTTAAGTCAGTTTAATATTTAATGTATGTTTTAAAAGGCTAACTGCGAAAGACTTTTAAGGTTAATTTGTTTGAATCTAAAAATGTTCACACGAGCTGCCACAGTTTTCCTTAGAATTTAAAGGAACTCAAGTTCATGTCTCTTTTAGTTGTTTGTTGTTTGTCCCTCGTCTCAGACCAACATTTTGTAGGGTTTGTGTCCTAGCTAAAAAAAAAAAAACATCTAAAGGCTACAATCTCTCAGCCTCTCCCAGGCTTGCATTACTCATTCTGTGTCAGTAACAAAGCCTTTGTTTTGTGCGTGTGCTGTTGGCTTTTAATTTATTCAGCTGACGTTTGACAGAATTTGCAGCCAAGCCTCTTTTTAACACCCAAACAAACCTCATCAGTAGTCAAGTCTACAACAGATGCACAGGAGAATTCTTGTAGTGCATGAAAATGAGCACAAGTACATTTGAGCTGCATATCGTCATTTATTTGCACAAACAGATGGGGTGTTTTGTACCTTATGTGCAATCCAGTATGCGGTGATAAGATGGCTGTGTTGTGTGGTTAAATATTGATCACTTATCACAACAACGACTGTGCTGGAAAGACACTAATCAGAGACTTGAATCGCCCTTGTTAAAATCCTTTAAAAACCTTTTATTCTGCAAACTTGCATTTCTAAGCGGTCATTTCAGATTGCTGCAACGGATGACTGGATTGCCTCACGGCCTCACCTATTTAAGGTCAGGTGATAAAGGATAAATGGGCCATACACTATGACTTTATTACTACAAGTGAGTTAATGATAAGTCACAATGGGCCAAATAGTCAAACAAAACATTAAACCAGATTTTCTGCTATTTTGACTCTACCAAAATAGTGTGTAGTATGAATGAGGCAACAAATTAATTGTCATTTTACTTGAAAACTATTTTTTTTATGTTTTTATATATTTATGGATGATTGAATCTGTGAAGCTAGTGTCTTCTTTAAATTTTACACTATCTGTATATCCTACAATTAAGTCAGTTAAATATTTTTCCACCCAACCTTAAGGCAAATTATTACCCTTGTTGTGTACACTATATTGGGGTAAGATTTATGGTTTTATGACATTTGTGTTTTTTTTTTTTTTAAATGGCTGTCTACCATAAAGTTGTACCTTAGTTTTATATATTTACATTTAAATTTAATTATTTAGCATGGATAAATACTATGTTTTTCCTAATACTCCACATGCATATGTTGTAAATTTGTTTAAGTTACCTTAAATTGCTATTTCTATCTGTTCATTTATTATTTTGACTTGAAGAAGCCCAATTTGGATGTCAATTTTTGTGTGTAGATTACAGATTATATGTCATAGGGTTCATATTGTGTCCGGAACACAAAGCTTGTGCCAAAATAAACATGTAAATCAATGATATTTTTCAAAAAGTTAAACAACTGAGCGTTTCGGGCAGTTTTGAAGTTGAACATTAGGCTATAAAATAGAATTAGCTGTATAATCAGTCACAATAATTTCAGAAAGTTTCTAAATCGCCTGAATTCAGTCAAAATCAGAATTGACTAAGCAGCATGTTGTGCATTAGACATAATTTAAGACATATGATTTGAGTTTACATTCGTTTTTTACAGCACTTCTTATAACTCTATCTGTGTCCTTAAGTTTAAAACATCACAACACACTGGAAGTAACTTTCCATGAACTTAAGCATGATATTTACAGAACGTTTGTTTACATCTAAACCTATAGATAACGTTTCATGTCAAGGATGTGCCATTGGACTGTAAATATTTATCAAAAGCAGCATTTAAGAATAACAGAAACATAATTTTCAATAAATCCTTGTGAAAAAACTAATTCCTTTTTTATGTTCAGTCGATCTGTTTAAGACGCCAAATGCCACGCATTCCTCAACATATAGAAGAACTCAGCAGCCACGTTTCAAGTCACATGATAGAGAATGGCGTAATTTACCCGTATACTCCACAATAACGGAAAATATGTCTGAGCATATTGTTTTAATCAAGTCATAATGACTGTTTGCTGGTGGACAAATCTATTTTCGTATCTCTGCAACGCCCCCTTATACTCCCCCCTCGCCGATTTAAAATGCTGGGATGGAGCTGAAGTTTTACCTCAGCTTTTATAGATCTGACGAACTCTTAAATAAAGCTTAAGGATGTTTGGCTTGAACTTTTAAATCAATGCATCAATGCCGACGCCTATGTGGAAATCTCCCGTGTAAATTCACTCAGTTGTACAATGACAGTCTTTCAGTTGGATGATTTTTTAGCAGGGTGGATTGGAGGTGAGCTTTATTTTGATTCCTGTTTTGTAAAACGTGTCGTGTTTGACAATACGAACTAAAAAAACGTACATTTTCGTAAAGTTTATCAAATAGCCCATATTTTATGCATCTTCATGAAGCACTTTATCTTGTTTGTTTGTTTGTCTGTTTTTGGTTGTAAACCAAACAACTGCTTTAAAGCGATATAACTCTACCTATTGCATATGCTAGTTCTGCAAACTACAGCGAAATGAGAGACTTTAAAGAATAAAAAATGATTTGGAAAACGTTTTATGGAGAGATGGCAACAAGCCGCGGGAGGGGCGTCTTTTGTCTTGTTTATGTTGATCAAGGTTTTTTGTGTGTGTGATGTGCTGTTGGAAGAACTATTTTCTTAAAGTTTCAAGAAAACGTACAAAATTGTTTTTTTTAAATGAATTTGTTGTCACGTCGTCGTTAAAATCAGTTAAGATAACTTTACAAAGTGTTTCAACTATTGTTCGCCTTTGTGCAAACAACGCAACAACGCTGGTTTCACGGGTTTATAATGAAGACTTGTTTTGGTGTAAAACGGATTTTAGTCTCCAATGAAAAGAGAAATGTTTTTTTTTTTTGAAAAGCTCTAATGTGCATGTTCACCCACCATGAAATGTTCATAACAATGCAACTTATTCATGAAAATGGACACAGTGTTCTGCTAGAAGAGCCTCCTACTAAACTATGTGATGCAGAATCTATCATCGTCTTCAGCTGCAAAAATGTTTTTTTTTCAGGAGCATCCAGTGTGATCGTAGGTCATCCACTTGACACAGTCAAGGTAAGAAAAATCCTTCTTTATATATATATATATATATATATATATATATATATATATATATATATATATATATATATATATATATATATATATATATAATATTAGATATACATGTATTACATGTTTATAATTTAAAAAAATATATTTATATTTAAACATGTATTGTTTAGGATGAATTTATTATAAATAAAAGGGGAAAAATTAATGGGGAAAAAATAAATTCTGCTCTTTTACAGACTCGCTTACAAGCTGGCAAAGGATACAAGAATACTTTCCACTGTGTTGTCACAATCTACAAAAAGGAAAATGTAAGGTTTTATAACCTTTTGTGGTAGGTGTATCACAATTACTCCAGGCCACAGACCGTTGAACTGATTGAGTCCTTCCTGTTTTGCTATACATTTAAATACCCAAGGTTTAAATAAACTTTATGAAAAGTATATAAACAATGTTTATTATAACACCATTAAAATATGGCTATTACAGGATTCATATTGATGAAAGTAGAAACAATAGTCATTGCTTTAACTTTGAGTTACAGTAATTTATATCCTGTTTACTTGTAATATTAAAGGGTTAGTTTACCAATAAATTAAACATTTGCTTTCTTATTCTCCATAGACAGTAAAGAGGCCAGAAAAAAGAAACAAAAACATTGTCATTACATTCAGTAATATTTCAGGGGTTTAACCTTTAATCAAGTGAAGCTCTTAATTTTAGTGCGGCAAAAAAAAAAAAAAAAAAAAAAAAAAAAAAAATATATATATATATATATATATATATATATACAATGTGTCTTAGTTTGTCTGTTTCCGTCAGGTCAAGGTGATCATTTACTTCAGGAAATATGATGCATGCTATATAGGTCAGTAGTGTGACATGCAAGCATCATATTAACCATAGTAAATGCCCAACTTTCAGAATCTGACGCAGAAAACTTTTTTTTTTTTTTTTTTTTTTTTAGGCACACAAAAATGTTCTTGGAGCTTTTGTATGATTACAGATGATTGATTGAAGAAACATTGAATGTTTTGACTTTGCTTTGGCTCTTTTTTGTTGTATTTTTAGTACGAAGAGGTTTTTCCTATTCATGCAAACATCAGCTAACAATCCCTGACAAAAAAACTCAATCTTTTGTGTTTTCACAGGTTATAGGCTTTTTCAAAGGACTGTCCTTTCCACTGGCTAGCATCACGCTTTATAACTCTATGGTATTCGGCTTCTTCAGCAACACACAGCGCCTCATTAGCAAATACCGTTATGGTGATGGTAGACACCCATGCAGCATGCTGGACTTGACTGTAGCGAGCATGCTGACCGGTCTGGTGTCAGTGGGGGTTGGAGCCCCTGTTGACCTGGTCAAAATTAGACTACAAATGCAAACTCAACCTGTCCTTGCAGGTAAGATAGAATTTTATCATACTGATGTTAAAATGAACAGTTTACCCTTCCCCCACCCCAACCAAAAAAAGGTCATCATTTACACACATTACACTTGTTCCAAACCTGGTTAAGATTCTTTCTTCTGTTGAACACAAAAGAATATATTTTGAATAATGTTGAAAAACAGTAGTCGATGGCCTTCATATAATTTGTTTTTCCAACCGTGGATGCCAATGGCTACCGAATTTCATGCAGGATTCTTCAAAATATATTGCTTTGTGAGGAAAAAAAAACTTATAAAGATTTAGATCAACGTGAGGTCAAGTAAACTGTGAGTTAATTTTAATTTTTGGGTGAACTGTCCCTTTAAGGGAAAACCTCCTACAGTAGGTAATGATTACTAAATGCTAATCATTTCCAAGAAACTAAACAATTGAAAAAAGTCTACTAAAAATGCATAGAGCATTACTCATATACTGTTTTGTGTGGTTTCAGAGAACTTCAACCTTGCTGGGAATGGGAGCGTCCCTCTTCGGTCAATGGGAATTCAGAGCCAGTCGTTTTACAGAGGGCCTCTACACTGCATTAGTACAGTCCTGCAGAATGAGGGTATTCAAGGGCTCTACAGAGGAGCCGGAGCTATGATACTGCGGGATATACCTGGTTATGCTCTGTACTTCATACCGTACACATTGTTCTGTAACTGGCTGAATCCTGATGACAATAGCTCACCGCCTCCATGCTGCATATGGCTAGCAGGAGGTTTAGCAGGTAAATGAGACATGGGCTTAGTTTCAAAAGCTAGTTTCTGCTGTCTAAACACTCCGCTGACTACTAGCTAAAATGGAACTTAAGTGATCTGATGATTTGATGCATGTTTCTAAGCTTACAAAACCCCCAACAACAGTCTATAGAAAAAGATTTTACTGTTATTATTATAAATACTTATATGCTTTTATAATCAATATGTTCTCACTGCCTTTTTAGATGTTAATGTAACATGATCAATTAATTCATTATAACAAATACAGTTTGGCGCCATCTGTTGGCTTTTTTGTTCTTAGTATACTTTAACCACAAATTGCTCACCATTTACTAAAGTGCTCCAAACCATTTATATTTTCTTTTTTTTTTTCTGTTGAGCATAAAAGAAGATATTTTGAAGAATGCTGGAAATAACAATGACATCCATAATAAAATACAGTTGCAGACCCACACACGTTTCAGCACACGTAATCCAGTACCGAACCATATATGGTTAAGACAGATGTTAATGTTATTAACGTCTTCTTGGACCTCATCATCAATGCATTATAATTTATATTGTTACTAAATAGTGTACACAATAGACAATAGTGTTTACTATGTCACAAATATAGTGATCGAGACAGGCGAAAGAGAAACGTTGTTTGTCGCCATTTAATATAATACACTGGACAGTTTTCCATCTGTCATCTTACAATACGAAAGAAAAATTACTTACATTTTTTGAAGACATGAAAATGCTGTCAAGTTTTGTAAAGGAGTAAAACTTTACTTTTAAAAATAAAAATGTTATCCAGAGAGTTATTTCAGTAGTTTAAAAAAAATGTTTTCATGTGATGCTTAAAGAAAGTCCAGATGCACTTGCAGTGTTTTTGAGTTTCAAGTTCAGTTGAGGTAAATGTGTCAGAACCACTGCATGAAACCAAACCTCACAGCAGGCACCCAAAGATTAACAAGTGTATATTTGGCTGAGCATAGTGGGAGAGTGGATTACTTGGAAATGTCTCACTGTACTTCAAATTAAAAACTTCCCTCCTATTGGTATATGGTGAGAATGACCAAGATTAACCTTAATATGACCCTAGTGGGAGTCAGGCTAGGCGCTGCAGCAAAAACGTTGTTATTTTCATAGTGTTTTTTTCAGTCTAAAGAAAACATCCAGAGTTTGCACTTTTTACCATCACACTTTTGTTAATTTTGTCACATCTTGTCAACGTGTCTGTAAATTGCAATTATAGTACATATTTTAAAGTGTTTTTTTTTTTCAAAGATATGTTATTCATCTTTACTTAGTCATAAGTCTGAATGTCAATAGAACTTATATAAAACAAACATCACAGTTTTATTTAAAATTTAATGTTTGATATTTAAATATTTGGATATGCCCATCCATAATTTGAGGATGCACATTTTTTATTGATTATATACAATTTAATTCCTCAGATCTCCTCTGTAAAAGACTTTTAACCAATTTTGAACCTGAAGTTATTCAATGTTTAGATTTTTGTGCTAGAAATGTATGCAAATGAGTACATATTTCACTTGTTTATGTAAATATAAATACATAAAAGGTTTGTCATTCTTAATGGCATTCATCAACTGGGGAAGTGTGGTGATAAATATTAGTCAATTGTTTAACCTTACTCACCAGTAGAGTCTTAAGGACAAAGAATACAAAGATCTGACTTGATCTGGTTTTGCTGTTGTTCACAGGATCAATCTCATGGGTCACTGCAACACCATCCGATGTGGTGAAAAGCCGCTTGCAGGCAGATGCTATGCATCAGAGGAAATACAAGGGCATTTTGCATTGTATCATGCAAAGTTACAGAACAGAGGGAATACATGTAAGTTGCTGAAATTATTTAATGCATTTTCAAGTTTGTATTTCGAGTTTTAGAATGATTTTTTGCAACAGCTTCCGGGCATGAACAGCTGGCCAAAGACTTAGAAAAATAACAAGTAGAAACAAGCACTTGCTTAAAATTTTTTAGCCAGGTACAAAAATCTGCTTCATTACATTTGGTGGTTCTATATTTCATTAACTGGTTTTAATTAAAGTGGTATGGTTAAGATCATGGTTGAGATTTTAAACCGTGAAATAAGCTCAACCATTTTAAATATTACAAACTTATTTAAGACACCACTTAAAAATTTAATTATGTAAACTACTGATGAGAGTTTTTCCTAATTTAAAATTGAAAGGACTCTATCAGGAAAGAGGGAACAAAAATGAGTTATGCATAATGTGAGACAGAAAGTATGTTTGTTGGGGGGGGGGGGGGGGGTGAATGCCACTTTAATGAGTGTGTACATCAAATGTAGAGAATGAATGTACAAAATAAAAAAAATAGTTATTCACTCAATATTTGTTGTCACTCAGACAACAAAAAAATGGTGGACACCTCATATATTGCACAACAGCAGGGGTGTCTAACTCAAGCTGCGTCCCAACTGGTACAATACACACTATGCACTATGTACTTCTGCACTTACACACTCAACAGCATAGTATATGAATGTAGTGTCATCTCAAATGGAACATCTTTTTTTTTACTAATCGGAAATTCAAACCATTTCCCTAATGACATTTGACAGTCACCAAATTAATGAAATAAATGACCAAACTACCAAATAATACCTGCCATAAGTATAACTGCATTAACCATCAGGAGGCAGTATAATCACTGGTAGGAGAATTTTGTTTTCTCAATCCAAAATAAATAAAGTAATCCAACATGAGCAGTGGCGCAGTAGTGCTGTCGCCTCACAGCAAGAAGGTCGCTGGTTCGAGCGTCGGCTGGGTCAGTTGGCGTTTCTGGAGTTTGCATGTTCTGCATGGTATAGGTGAATTGGGTAGGCTAAATTGTCTACAGTGTATGAGTGTGAATGAGTGTGTGTGGATGTTTCCCAGAGATGGGTTGTGGCTGGAAGGGCATCCGCTGCGTAAAAATGTGCTGGATAAGTTGGCGGGTCATTCCGCTGTGGCGACCCCGGATAAATAAAGGGACTAAGCCGAAAAGAAAAATAATAAATGAATGATGAACATGAGCACTCAGAAGCTCCACTTATTTCACTACATGATCAAAGCTGCGACTGTTGAGTGTTTGAAGTGTTCACCATTCCACACTTTATTGAAACAACTGATTAAGTGCATCATGTGGGTATTTAAAGTGCACATAATCTTTTTGGAGTTTTCTGTGTGAATGCACTACTTAGACTATATTTGCTACAAAATGGCATAAAATAATGCCTAAGTATGTGATTTAAGATAGACCTTCAGTTCCTGGAGAGCCACACCCCTGCACAGTTTAGTTCGTTTAGCCTGAAGGACAGTTAGTTTGATCAGGTATGTTTAATTAGGGTTGAAACTAAACTGTGCAGAGCTGCAGCCCTCCAGTTATTTAATAGCTGTGCACTACAGTATATGGTGAATAGGGAGCGGTTTTAGAAAGTGATTGGTAGAATAACCCAAAGTACAGTATTTGTTATTCAGTCCAACTTTCATTTAACAAACAAAATAAATAAATAAAAACTCTAAATGAAAATGTTTTTGTTTGAAATTTGAAATTTGAAAGAAACTTTATCAAACCTCTCATTGATTACAGCCAAAGCTAATAAATTTAGTAAATCTACAGAAACAGAGAATGTAGCTTTTAAAATTGAGCATAATTAAATTTAGCATTAAATCTCATTTATAAATGTGGCATACACACAAAACAGATGCAAAAGTTATGATCTATGAAAAAAACAAACTTGATGGGAAATGTGCACAGCTGTACGTAAATTCTAAGTAAACATATTCAACTTAAATATTGACTGAATTGAACCACTTTAAATCATCATATGAGCTTGAACCACTTTAAATCATCATCTGAGCCATCAAATGAGCATTTGAACCATTATTAAATAAATTTTGTAACCTTTCTACACAAATGTTATAAATCAGACCCCAGTTGTTTGCTATTTATAATTAAACTTGCTTATTCAGAGTTTTATTGAAATATTCACTGTAAAAATAAATCTGTAAAATTTACAGTAAAAAAAACGGCAGCTGTGGTTGCCAGTATTTCATCGATAAATATACAGTACAAACTGTAAAAGTAATTCCTCATTTTACAGTAAAATACCCTATTTCATTTATGTATAGAGGTAATAAGTCTGCATTTTGAATTACCAACGTCTACACATCTTTTGTTATACAGATCGACACGTTAACACAGCCATATGCAGGTGGTGATAAGAAAGTTAAATAATGGACCAATGCTCAGCATAAACTACTTTTCTCACAAGCAGAAAAATGTATCAGTCTATAAAAGGTGTCCAGTGTCATTCACACAGCTACTACCAGTATTGTAACACGCATAAAATTAAAGTCATAAAAATAAACATTGTTTATCATTGTTAGATGTAACATAAATCTCTAATGGACATAACTGATGGAGAAACAACCAATAAGATTCATATTAATGTCAACAAAAAGCATAAAAAGTAACGAGCCATGCAGGGAATTATGGGAAACTGAATTTACGGTTATTCGCCGTTTATCTTAAGAAAACATATTGTTAACCAGGTTATGGATTTTTACTGTACCATTTTTACAGTTTTTTACTGTTAAAATCACGGCCATTTTTTACATTGTAGATATAATGCTGATAAATTTTTTTCTTAATGCAGGTTTTCTTTCGTGGAGCGACTGTAAATGCTATCAGAGGATTTCCGATGTGTGCAACTATGTTTCTTGGTTACGAGCTTTCCCTCCAGTTTTTCCGCAGTTTTTAACACAAACTCGTGCTGAAAATATGCTAATGCACATTATAAGCTCTTAGAAATTATAATAGAGCATCGATGGTTTAATAACAAGTAGAAACTTACATGTGACATTTATGTGAGTTCATTGTTGATACAGTGAAGAGTATCAGTGAAGCTTTTAGGTGTTTCTTATATTAAGAAATTGTTTAAAATAGGTATGTATTTTCAATATATATATATAAAAGATATTTTAATATATGATTATGCATCATCTGCATGTGAATGATATACTAATTTTTTATTTTACTCAAAAAAGACCTTTCTTATTTTGTCAGCATATGTATTCTGCATTTAAACATGGTCACTATTATGCATTATTTGTTTACAAATTATTGCTTAAATGCATTTTTATGTAATTTTTCCACTATAGGCTTTTAATGCAGCAGGCATTTAAAATGATTATCTGCTAATGCATTGTGAAGTAAACATGTGAATAAATCAAGTGGTATAGTGGCCCTGTAATGTGAAGTGTCTGTCTGTCTGTTTTTTTATAACTATTTTATTGTATTTTATTTATTTATTTCGAACAGAAAAAATCATACACAAAACAATTCTTTTAAACAAAATACATTTCAACATGGTCGAAATGGAGCAGGATGAAGCTTATTTTCCCCATCCCATTATCACACGCATCATTCATTTATTTCTTTGACTTATTTCTTCTTTTACTTATCTATTCTTTTTACCTGTAGACATATGAGCTTTACATGAAATTATATTTTATCCTTTTGGCATCTTTGACATATTATATGCTTGATTCCATTTGTACATTTACATTTTATAACATTTACCCAAAAATAGTATTGCTAAAAGCCATTAATTGAAATGTCATCATACCTTTCTCATTTTGTTCTTTTTCACTTTACTTCTAGTAATCATTATATTCATTTAATAAAATGTGTTTATACAACTTTTTAAATTGATTCATATCCTGACATTGTTTGAAAATCTGTTCCAGACTATTCCATGTTTAATTACATACAGACAACATATTTCTTTTAGGTTGTCCTTGTTTTCAACCTCTTAAGATTTTGTTCTTCTCTCAGATTATATCCCCCTTGTCTTTCTTCAAAACACTTTTATATACATTTCAGAAGTAATTTATTCCTATCTTTAAACATAAGTTGTGCTGCTTTAAATTTAACCAAATTAATAATTATTAATAATATTATTTTTATTCTTTATTGGTAGACATTGGTAGGTTAACCTGTAATCCCTCTTTAGGGAACAGTTTACAGAGAAAAAAAAAAGAATTCACTCACCCCTTAATTGTTTAAAACATTTAAGTTATTTTTTTTCACTTTTAACCCTCAAAGAAGGTATTTAGAAAAATGTGCTGTTCAACAGCTGAAAAAAAACTCAGACTAAAGGTTTGAAACCACTTAAGGTTAAGTAAATAGTGATTAAATTTTCATTTTTGGGTGAATTTTATCTTTAAGACATGTTTTGGTGTAAATGTTGGAAATCAGAACTTGCTTTTTCGAAATACCTTTTTGTTTTCAGCGGTCATGGCTATAGAGGTGTTTTTAACATTGGTTTGTTTTTTTGAAAGAGAGATGAGCCCTAAAACAAACTGACCATCAATGAGTTTAAAGTCAGCATTAATCAAAAAATATATAAAAAAAAATATTAGACAACAAGACACACAGTTTGTAGTTCTTTTCCTAAATGACATCAAGCACAATGAACTCCAATATTGCATTGCCAACTATAATTAAGATTATCCATACTTTTTATTTTGATTACAAAAACATGTACAGCTCTGGAGATAAAAATAAAACAAGAGATTATTTGCCATTAATAAGCACATGTTTTAAGTAAAATATTCCTTTATGATTTATATTTTTTTGCTCAAGTCTATATGTAATAAATCTTGTAAATACAGAGAAATGAAGAAACAATTGTCAAATGTTTCTCCTTTGTGTGTGTGTGTGTGTGTGTGTGTGTGTGTGTGTGTGTGTGTGTAACCAATTTTAATAAAAGCATTTTAAATTTTCCCAACAAATTCAATACAGCACATATAATGTTGGAACTTAATGGAATTATTAAATTTGTGGTGATGAAAAATAAATATAGAAAATAAATATTAAATGGAACATTAATTATGAATATTTTACATAAAACATGGTACTTTTAGAGGTATATAAAAATACAAAAAAATTATTAAAAAAATGTTAAACACTTTAAAATCTTAAAATGTATATATATTATTATTATATATTATGTATTATATATATATTTATTTATCTAATTTAATTAAGACATTTCTTTAAAAAATAGGACCACACCTAAGACCTTCATGCCCAATGTTGACTTCAAGAAAACGCACTTAATAAAATAAATAGTGACTAAAAAGGCTAGTGTTGCTTCTGGTTCACTTGGTGGCGGTGTTTCATTATCGGTGAAAAACAGAGAATGGCATAATACAAATATGAGGATAAGTTTGTCCACTAGATGGTGACACATTTTAAAAGAAAGCCGCAAGTCCAACGTTACTGCATTGCACTGTTGCACGGTGGTTGAGTAATTATAACCCTTGTTCAAAAGCAACACAAATTTATATCCTGAAATGTGTATTCATATCTATCAGTGATAGGTTTAAATATATTGCCCTAAATTATGTTGCAGTCAGATTAAAACAGCTTGCTTTAAACATGACCTGACCTTTCCAGAAGAGCTCCAGATTTCTTGTCAATGCAGCAAACGGTTGCAGTAACGGCTGAGACCATTCTGTCCAGCCAGTGGAGTGATAGATGAGGTTTAAGAGAAAACAGCTGAGGACATGGACAGCATCTAAAGCACCAGCCTGCATTGTGTCTTCTTCAGTCACTGCAGCTTCATTCAAAGCGTACGCTGTTTACTCCTAGAAGACACAAGCAAAACAACATAAAGCCACTCACTTACTTTTCTTCAGCTCATTTCTTTCTTTATCTGGGGTCACCACAGTGTTATGAGCTGACAGCATTAAGCCAATCAAGCCATAGTGATCCTGCCAAAAACCCTTTTAGTAGTGCTTCACTAATTGTATGCTATAGACTACATTAATGAAACTCAAATGATATTCTGTTCGTAGGCTTATGCTATGTTACATTACAAAATATAAATCCATTAGTCCATCCATGTTAATCTTAAGTTACATTTCTGTCTTTAAACCCAAACAAAATCCTACAGTCTAAATTAAGAGGTTTGCATAATGTTATATATGGATGTTATACTTTTATTTTACAAAATATTCAGAACAATAATTACCTGGCTAATAGCCTCTGTTGTATTTATGTTTTTAAATACCTCTTTTGAATATATCAATACCTCTGTGTTAATATGTTTTTAAATGTATTTATATATTTAATGAATTGTTACATTGCATCAGTTTAAAAAATACGCCTAATGAGGAGAACTGGTTGACAATGCAAAAAAATAAAAATTAAAAATCTGACTTTGAGTATTCGAGTCCAAATACCTAAAAATTCTTTAATAAAAAAACAAGCAAAAACATATAATCTTGTTGTTAAAAAAATTGCAAAAATTAAGTGAGTTTCTCCATAAAACAAGCAAAAAAATCTGCCAAAATGTAAGCAAAATAATCTTACTGTATATGTGAAAAGGACAAACACAATTACTTTGCTTGTTTTAAATAAAAACACACTTAATTTTGGCATATTATGTCTTAAAACAAGATTGTATTTGTGTTTGTCTAAATAAGATGCTTTAGAAATAATTACATTTTAAATATTTGGACTAGAATCAAGACAAAAAAGCAGGTGAAGAAGAAAGGCATTTTTTGTGAGACAAAATGTTGCAAATGTATCAATGCTCATTTTCACAATTTAAGAAGAAGAAAAAAAAAACATCAAAGATTAAGTTGAAGTTATGACTTTAAATTATTTAAAATTAAGGCTTCCATCAACTAAAGATTTTCATGGTTTTGGCTAGTAGTCTTTTATATTAGGCAATTAGTTTACTAATCATTAATGAACATTTATTAATGAACAATTTAATAATAATAATAATAATAATAATAATAATAATAATAATAATATTGAACATTTAACATAGCCTAATAAGAGCTCAATCGCACACACTAAGCTTGTATAATCACAATGGCAGACGTAATGATTATAAATATGTGAGGGAAAACCCATATGGAGGCTGCATTAACATTTTAATAACTTATTGACAAACTCATTTTATATTGGCTTAGTGAAGTCACAGACACTGACTAGATTGTCATCTTCACAGTATAGTGGATGCATCTGTAATATGGCTCCTTGTTCTTTGTTTATTTTAATAATCTTAATAATCTGACAAATCGCATAGTTAATGTTAAATGAAATGCAATCTGTCGAATTATTAGGAATAAAAATATGCTAACAACAAGAAACCACACGAAAAGACACAAGCATTAAATCTTAGTAAGCAGTGTTTCATTAGCAAGTCATGAGAATATGAAAGCATGTGTGTTTTCATGTGTTCTCAATTTGTTAGTGCTTTTCTTTTTGCATGCTTTCTTAGCTTGCAGGACATTTGAGCTCTCTTGGCCACCATACACAGAGTGTGAATTATTTTTATTTTATTTTATCATTATTATTGTTATTATTATTAAACATATAGTAATGTACAACAACTTGGTATTATCAGTACACCTTTACATTACAAAAAAAAAGGAAACAGGTGCAAATAAAGAACACATAATATGTTACATAAAATAATTACAAGTGAAATAATATACATAACTAAATCTTTAAAAAAAATTATAAATAAATGAAAAAGGTCTAGGGGTTTTTCTGTAATTTCTACTTTTCTATCAAAGACAGAAGATTAATTGCACTTTTTGCTTTTATTATCTTAAGGGATTTTATATATGAAAGAATCTCATTATTATAAGCACAAAAGGGTGTGAATACCTTGAGGATTAGTCAGGTCAAGTTTTTCGATTATGTTCGGTAATATGCCTCAGTGAACTAAATTTATATATTTATTTCGAATACATCTAATTGACTACATTAAATTAACTTAAGTTTTCAGTGTTTTAAGGGATATTGAGTGGTTCTCAATGACAATTGTGATATTAAATAAATCTATTAATGGATGACCATTAAAAACTGTACATATTTTTATTTTACTGTTTTACTTCCTTGTGCAAGCACGTATATTTTAAAATACAAACTATGCATCTATACGGACACCTACAGTGCAAATGCCTATTTTACAAGAAACATGTTTCGTGAACACTTACGCTGTCTGTTGGTTCTTTAGATTTGCCGGTTTCAAACCATTGAATTAATATTTTTGGACACAAAAATGCATTCACAATGGTATGGAACATTACAGGGGTGGTTAAGTGTTATCATTGTTTTAATTACTAATATTTAAGATACAGGTCAGAGCAAACTATTTCTTAACTATTAAAGAACTGACCCCCAATATATCTTGTTTTGATGTCCTTTAGAGGGGATCAAGCGTTAATTAGGGGGGTCTGATCCCTCCAAACCCCACTGTAATTCGCACCATGACCATACTTTATTTAAAATTCTGACCCCTTAAGCACCTCTTTTTGGGTCTGGTTGTCTAGAAAAATTTATGTCACAATTATGTTTTGTGTAAAGATTTTCGTCCCTAGCTGCCTCCCATATAAGATATACTTCTCCTACTCCATTTGATAGCTAACACATGAAAATAAGCTGTATTTGCATTTATGTCTGTGTTGGTGCATCAGAACATACAAAAAAAAAAAAAAAAAAAAGACTCGAGAACTGTAATGGGATACTGCCATGTACACTGTACAAATACATATATCTACTCAGTTCAAATGGGACAACAGATTACAAGCAATATTTTTAATTAAATTCAACAAGTGTGGATTGAATTTGAATTTAATAAATGAATTAAAAGCAGCCATTTAAAATAAGTAACTGCAAACAGTGCTTAGAAAGATAAGCACATTTTAAACAAAAATATTGGGTTAAAAAAAAAACATAATGATAATGAAAACTACTTAATGCTTTTATTTTGATTAAACACATATTTGGAGACTTTTCAGCAGCTGTAAGAAACAGTACCCTAGATCATTCATTCATTTTCTTGTCGGCTTAGTCCCTTTATTAATCCGGGGTCGCCACAGCAGAATGAACCGCCAACTTATCCAGCAAGTTTTTATGCAGCTGATGCCCTTCCAGCCACAACCCATCTCTGGGAAACATCCACACACATACTCATACACTACAGACAATTTAGCCTACCCAATTCACCTGTACCACGTCTTTGGACTGTGGGGAAAACCGGAGCACTCGGAGGAAACCCACACGAAGGCAGGGAGAACATGCAAACTCCACACAGAAACGCCAACTGAGCCGAGATTCGAAACAGCGACCTAGTGATTTTCTTGCTGTGAGGCGATAGCACTACCTACTGCGCCACTGCCTCGCACCGTACCCTAGATCTACTCAATAAAATTGAGGCAACAGATTACAAGAAATATAATTAATTACATTCAACAAGTATGGATTGAGTGAAAATTAATTCAATTAGCTTAATGTTCAGCAGTGCAGAGCCACAAAAACAAAATTAACAGTCTCATAATAGGCAATACACTGTAGGATTCCACACAATTTATTTATGTGTCCCAACACAAATTAAGTTCACTTTTAAGTGGATTGAACATAAAACAATTAGGTTGTTCCATAAAAAATCTCAACAACTATGTTATTTCAGTTATTTTAAATAAGTAGTTTGAACAAGCAAGAAAAAAAAACATTTATAATCATCATATAATACACAATAAATAGCGTACATTTATTGTCTCAAACTCAATCCCTGAAGGTCTGCAGCTCTGCATAGTTTAGCTCCAACCTGCTCTAAGTCACACCTGCTTAACAGTAGTAGTTTTGAACACCTTGATTAGTTGGAATCACAATATAGATTTTTTTAAGGTTGGAGCAAAACTGTGCAGAGCTGCAGCCCTCCAGGAATCGAGTTTGAGACCTATGGTGTACATTCACACAAAAGGACTTTGATCATCTTTGTTAAACAGAATAGTTTCAAACAACTGGACATGAAAGAGTGTGGATTCCAACTGGCATCTCATATACTGTAGGAATCATATAGGCCAACATACAGTATACGTACATGTCCATGTGCTAAATTATTTGTGTGCTCTCGGGATCAAATTTCATGATCAAGACTTATGGCACTGATTGACTTCCATAGTATTGCCAACCATAAAGCTTGCAATAACATAACACAGCTTAAACTGTGCATCTTAAAGCAGCTCTAGACAGACAGTGACCCCTGGTTTGAGATATTCCTATCTTTGGATGAAACGATGACTCAGATGTGGGGGCTCTGCATGCATCAGAGATTTCTGCTATTTTTTGCTGTTGATTCTGTTAACATATGTGTGTACATGAATATTGACTTCGCATGTCACTCAATCCAGTCCCCGTCAAACACTTTAATGAAGACAGATGTCCTTCTCATCACTATCAGCTGAATAAATGCAGGGTGTTGTTTTTCCAGGCTTTTCTACAGAAGATGTGATGTGACCTGAGATATCAAATCATCACACAACAGACATATTATTTCCTGTTTTGACTGGTTTATAGATGGTGAGCACACAAAGCTCTAAAGCAATATGTTGCATGCTTTTGACAGTGTTCATGGTGAGAGCCTGTGCTTGTGGTTTCTCTGGCAGCTCATGCATGTCATGAATAATGGTTTATTGCCCATCAGTTGTTGTTCGGTGGAAAAAGATGTGCAGATGCCAGATGCCGTTCTTTTTTCCTTACGATTAAAAAGCCTTCAGCAACATACTTCAATGTTTTCATGTGCAGTTTTTGTTGTTGTTATTATTATTGTTGTTGTAGCATTAATGATAATGATAATAACAACATAATAATAATAATAATAATCAGTCATACAATTTGTTGTATTATAAAACATTTTTAACAAATGACAGATATTTATAATATTTTACTACAATACCAAAAATAGAATAACAAATTAATAGTTATATATTGTATTATAACACATACTATATAATGATGTTGCAATATATTACTACTGAAAATAATAACAATCATTCTTAATAATATTATTATTATGCAAATATAACAAATTTATTTAACAAATTCTTTTTGTATTACTACTACTATACTAATGTAAAAATCTATTTAAAATGTTAAAAATAACAAATATAATAAAAATATATATATAAATAGAAATATATAAAAAAGATAAAAAATACTGAAAATGTTGCAATATTACTACTACTAATAATAATAATAATAATTTGTTATGTTAATATTAGTATGAAAATTAGTAACCAATTACAAATTTTAGCAATAAAAATTTGTGTTTTTGTACTATTACTACTATGGTAATGTAAAATATATAACATTTTTAAAAATAACAAATAATAATCAATAATATTAATAATCATATTAATAATATTAATATTCATTAAATACTAATAATATTACAATATTAATACAAAAATTAACAGTAATCATTATTAATATTAATATGGATATTAGTAAGCAATAACACATTTTAGCAATCACAATATTGGTGTTCTTGTACTGCTACTATACTTGTATAAAAATGTATTAAAAATGTTAAAAATACCAAATATTAATCAACAATATAAAAAATGCTGATAATGTTGCAACATTACTACTAATAATAATAATTTGTAATGTAAATATTATTATGGAAAGTAGTAAGCAATAACACATTTTAGCAATAACAATTGGTGTTTCTGTACTAATACTACTTTACTAATGTAAAAATGTATTAAAAATGTTAAAAAATAACAAATAATAATCAATAATATAAAATACCAATAATATTGCAACATTACAACTAAAATAACAGTAATTATTATTATTATTAATATTACTATGAAAATTAGTAAGCAACAACACATTTTAGCAATCACAATATTGGTGTTTTTGTACTACTACTACTATACTAATGTAAAAATGTATTAAAATGTAAAAAATAACAAATATTGATCAATAATATATAAAATACTAATAATAGTGCGATATTACTAGTACAAATAATAATAATAATTCTTAATAATAATATTAGTATGGATATAAGTGAGCACAAATTTTTTTAGCAATAACAATTGGTGTTTTTGTACTATTATTACTACTATACTACTTTACAATGTATTATAAAAGGTTAAAAATAACAAACATTAATCAATATTATATATAAAAAACACCAATTATTATACATGTGTTGTTGTAATTATATATATATACACAATAAAATAAAAACAAAATAAATATGAAATAAATAAATAAAGAATAAATTCAATAACAAGAATTCAAAATGTACAGTAGCACAGATGTGAATAATTAAACTCAAACAACAACAACCGGCAACAATTATTGTTATTGTTGTTGTTATTATTATTATTCATTCATTAATTTTCCTTCGGCTTCCTCTCTATTGCAGAGGTTACCACAGCGGAATGAACTGCTAACTATTCCAGCATGTTTTAGCCAGTGAATGCCTTTCCAGCCACAACTCAGTGGGAAACACCCACACACTCATTTACATACACACTACGGACAGTTCTATTCGGCTTGGTCCCTAATCTATCAGGGGTTGCCACAGCGTAATGAATCACCAACTAATCTGGCATATTTTTTAGGCACCAGATGCCCTTCCAGTCGCAACCCAGTGCTGGAAAACACCATCACATTCACACACACTCATACACTACCTCCAATTTAGTTTACCCCATTCACCTATAGCGCATGTCTTTGGACTGCAGGGGAAAACCGGAGCATCCGGAAGAAACCCACGTCAACAAGGGGAGAATATGCAAGCTCCACACAACTGCCAACTGGCCCACTGTTATTATTGTCACTGTCATTACTATTATTCACATACTGGCTGTTGTTGTCTGCCAAAGACATTAATCTGTCCAAATAAGACATGGAATTTTTCTCTTCATCCAAATATCTCTACAGACGAGTTGTGTTTCTCAACAACAAATATTCATCATTACATTCTCAAAAAACATATATGCAGTTCCTTATGATCATTATTAGTGTTTTCATGATAATTATGTTCAATTGGTAGTAATCCATGCGTTCTATAGAGAACAAGAGAATGTCATATTATCTTTTTCACAAACATATTGCTGCCTCCTACACATTGGCTTCTTCATTTCTATTTTGAAATGCCACAATAACATAGAATGATCACATAAAAATAAAAGCAAAGCCAATTCCAATAAAAAACGAGTCGTGACAAGTTATTTGCATCATATACTGTAGACACTGAAAATCTAATAAAGCTTTTGTGTATATTTTATAGTTTATTTGTTGTCTGCAGTTATGAGGTGAAATGATTATTAGGCTATTATTATTAAAAGTATCTGTAATTTGTGTGTGTGTGTGTGTGTGTGTGTGTGTGTGTGTGTGTGTGTGTGTGTGTGTGTGTGTGTGTGTGTGTGTGTGTGTGTGTGTGTGTGTGTGTGTTAGTCAATTTTAAGGTTATTCACTGTAAAATTAAAAATGCTGGGTTCCACACAATCAATTTGTGTTGGGACAACATGAAGGAATTAAGGTAGTTTATTATTTTTTTTTTATTTTTTTTTTACAAATTTAAGTGGATTAAACATAAAACTATTAAGTTGTCCACAAAAAGCCCAAGATATGTGAGAATTGTGTTGTAGTTTGAACTAAAAGCAATCATTTTTTGAGGGTTGTATTGGTAAACAGTTGTAAGATAAGATGTTTGTTTTATTACTCCTGAAGCAGATAAATAAATATTGAATTTATTAAAAGGAATCAATCTGTCTCAGAACTTTCTATTGTCTGAGATCTTCAGCTTAATGCCATTAATCAATTGATACCCATGTAACATTTAGATATTTACAATTAAAATAACTTTTTTTTTAAACTCGCTGATTATTTCCTGTTATACCAGTTGATTACAGATTCTGTTGACTTTGGTCAATTGTGTTTGTTTCTCTCTCATCTCCAATATGCACTGTGAAGGTGATTTGCTGACTGTTTGACCTTGAACTAAATCCATTTTGTTGACATTATGACAGAGCACTGTTCAGTGTAGATTTTATCTGTAAAGAGTCCCTCATGGCTTTACTCTGTGAACCCAATACAGCAGCCAAAATTATTTTCTTCACTTGTTTCAAAATACAACTTAAAAGCAGTCATAAACAGTGCAATATATTCTGAAAGCAGATCCATATGGCTGGCTCACGTTGTGCTTTGTTTGAACTGGTCGAGTTGCTTCAGCCTGAGCACCTGTCAGTAATATTTGTTCAGGTCTGTGTACAGGACGTAATGAGGGATCAGTAATCAGTGTATATACACACCACTTTAACAACAAGATCCTACATGACCTTCAGATAGGAAAAAAAAACACTCTGATCTGAAATAGCTGAATGCGCATAATGCCACGCTGCTGACAGATTGTGTCACTGAACTTTATTGTTTGTAATTGTGTATTGTTTGTGTTCAGTGCTATTTCATCACCCTTACTTGTGTTTGTCTGTACAGTAAGAGAATACATGTGGTTAAAAAACACGCTAAAAGAACAACTAGATGTTGTCTATAAGAAGGTATAGTTTATTTTTTTTACATTTTTTCCTAAGCATACATAACAAAACGTTCATGACATTCAAGAAAATGCAACTTATATGGCTACTATAAAAACATATATTTAAAATAAACAATGGTGCCTATTATACAGCCAGCAATGTATTGCTCATGCAAGAGACTGAATATGATTCAATACTTGCAAAGCTTATTTTTTTTGGAGGTAAAACAAAATACACTCTAAAAAACACTGCCTTATTTCAACCCAAATGTTCAACTTTTGATTGAGACTGTTGGCTCTAGTAATTATTTGTGTGATTTTTCATTTCCAACCTATGGATTTATTTTAAGCAAGCAATATAAGCATATTTAGTTACTTTAAAGAAAGCAACCCATCATATTGTTTAATATTTAAGCCAATCAGCTGGGTCAAATAAATAAACAAATCAGCATCTGCTTAATGCAACATGTTTACCCAGAGCTGGGTTGCCAGTTAGGATGTTTTAAACCCAACTATTTTTCATAGTTTTGCAAAAAAAAAAAAAAAAAAAACAGTGTCAGCTCACGTCTGAGGTGCTGTTTACACATTTTCGTTCATTTCAAAACTGATAAATTTAATTTCATCTATGCCTGGCATTCACATTACTCCAAGAAAATTAAGCGTTTTGAAAACACTAGCTCCATTTAAGTTTGGAAATGGCGTTTTGCTTCACTATATTGACTGAAGAGCAAACGTTTAAAATTGGAAGCGTGTTATCCACAATCACTCTCTGACTGGTCTTCTTGACTATTTATTATTCCCTAATTCGTCAAGCCCCTCTCATGTGACCATTACACAACTGATTGAAAGTATGAATCCCAGAAATATATGCACACGTTAATTGACAATGTGATTGATATTTTGTGTATTGTTTAAAAATATTGTTAATGTGTCAACTATGTTTTTGCAAAGAAAAAAAAAAAAAAAACATGCACATGCTCAGTGAGTGTGAATGGTCATGTGTTTTAGGCAGTAAAGTGTTATTGGAGAATGCAGTAAAAACAATCATTTTCATGCTTAAATTAAAACAAAACAAAACCAAACAAAAACGAAAATGCACTAGTGTAAATGCAGCCTGAAATTGTTATGCTGCGTTCACACCAGATGCTGATGAAGCGTGCATGAGTGATGTACATGTTAAGTCAACGCAAAGACGTGAATAGACATCCTCCATTACATTTTCTGCAAATAAGGTAGCACGAATGATGAGATTTGCGCAAAGGAAGCGGCACAAGTTGAGGGTTTTGCGCGTTTGACGAGTTGGAAAATCTGAACTTCAGCAGTCGTGTCAAGTTATCCAATCAAGAGCTTTCTCTTGTAGGGGTGTGATTATAATGTACTGCCTGTTGTTGGTGTCACGAAAGAAAATCCTCTTGCCGACACCGGAAAACAATTCATCGACTTGTGCTCAGCTCAGTCGAAGCACCACTGAAAGCCTCATTCATCCATGTTTCTGGAGGAGTTAATGAACTCACAGAGCTGGGTGCACCTCTGAAAGGATCTAGTGGACAACGCTGAATGAATATATGCTGTTTTTCAGCCTTCCCACAGCTACTCTCTCAATAAAATCCATGTTAGCCATTTAGCAATGAAGAGTCACTGGGCAGACAGAAGCCCTGCCCATGACGCAAATCCGCATCTATTATGAAGTAAATTTGATGCGCAAATGAAGCGAGTAAAGTCAATGTTCACACATCTATTTACACATGAAAATTCCAATTTATTTGTGCGTTCTGAGTGTGAACAGCACACACGACAGAAAGCTCATGCTTCAAACTTTCCAGAATGTACTGTGGATTAAAAGTAAAAAAAATAAAATAAAATAAATAAAAATAAATAAATAGACCTATATTTACAGAAGAAAAAAAAAAACATATTGGATAAAATAAACAATAAATAAATCACATTTTAAATGTTTGAGCTGAAAATTGCAATTAGCTTAACACTAAACAGCAATCTGGTGTTTTTGACCAAACATTATTCATGAAATAGTAAGCTATTTATTTAACATATTTATACTTTATCCTGCACTGTTGATTTACCTCATCCTGATGTGCGGAAGCGGCGTACAGTTGCTATGACTACAGTTTACGCCGTTCGCTATGACTAACTTCCAAATCTAACTTCGGTGTTCACGGAGACGTTTTAAACTTGACTTAAACGTAAATACGTTTTTTAAAAGATTGCTTATGATATAAGACCACCTTTTGTTTAAACGTGCTCTGGGGGTTTCCGCGCTTCTTCCAGTGAGCAGAGGAAAGAAGAGGGGGAGGAGGCGGTGGAGGGAGGGACGGAGGGGGCGATTCGATACGGAGCAGCTCCACTCACATTAGACGCCGAATTCAAAGCAGCCTGGACCACAGAACCGCCACCTTGCTCTCTCGCATCGCAGAGGTTGGTACTTGTCTCTTTTCTCCATCCGTTTGATCAGACTTGGCGCGCTATTGCCATTTAACGCTGCATGTTGCTGAACGCTGCCATGGTGCAAACTCGGCGATGGAGAGGGTTGGGCACGCAGGGTAAGGCGTGATCTGCCAGTTTCAGCTCCATGTTTGCAAGAAAAAGGCAAGTGGAATGTGAGTTTCCAGGAGCTTTGAGATGTTTTGAGTGTTTTCAGGTAAGCGGTAGGGAGAGGAGCGCGCGCGACGTGCATGATGACAGAGAAAGAGAGAGAGACGGCAAAATGCGCAGGTGCAGCAATTGATGAATCTGTCAGCTGATTGACTGCATGATTGCATTGTATACTGGAGGAGGGTAAGGCCAAAAAACAGCTGAATGGGATGCATGATCCTACTGTTGATCTTTTCCTGTAGTGTGGTTGTGTTTCAGAGATGCACAGTGGGTGTATGAGAAACCAGGATCTGATACTACAATTGCCTTGAGCTCCAGTACAGTATATGTAACAGGCTGGTATATATAGCACAGCTCTTTCCCTATATGCTCTTACTGTTGATTGTACTTGCTCATTATGTCATTTTCTCATTATGAATTCCTTATTGTTCTAAATAATAAAAAAAAAATTAGTAAATTTTTCATTATGGTAAGTGAGTACATGGTTAAAAATTAGCAGCAGTGACAGATAACAAAATTGATATATTAATCAACCCACATATTCAGTTAAGACAAACTTTTATTCCAAAAGTAATCTTTTTAAAATCTTTAAAATGCTCATTTGAATCAGAAAACATTGATTTATTGCAGCATCGTTTACAAGATAATGCATCTTGAAAATAGAGCATCTTAACTGGGGTTAAAGTTTCCACAGAGAATATTTACGGATTGTATTAAAGGTTCTTAACAGTCAGAATTGTTCTTTAGATTTTTAAAAAAGTTCTTCATGTTACAAAAGTATTGTTCTTTGTTCCTAGAAAAGTTCTTTGGGGAACCAAAATTATTGTTTTGTGGCATTTCTGCAAACCTCCCTTTAGCAACCTCTATTTTTAAGAATTTATTAATTTTGTTTTCTCAAAACGATTTCTGAGTGAAAATGAAGGTGGTCGGGAGAGCTTAACATGCTGCAATTTAAGAAAACACTTGCAATTACAAAAAACACCAGCAAATTAAAAAAAATATCTTCATGTGTTTGACAGCATGTGGTGCAAATTCTCACAATGCAAAGAAATGAACAAAACACGCTGCATTTTCTCACAATGCAAACAATTAACTAAAATGCACAGTATTTCTCACAACACAAAAAGAAAGGAACACAATGAAAATGTTTCAAGGAGACCCAAAAACTTGACGGACACCGCTGTGCCATGACTATATCACTCAGTGAAGTTGTATATAATCTTTGAAAAGGTGAGTTTTTTGTTTTTTTATTTTAATATCCCGATTCCCATGTCTTTAGTATTTATTAGCCTAAATCAGTGGTTCTCAAACTGGGGGTCGGGACCCTCCAAAGGGGTCTTGGGACAAAGAAGGGCGATCGCCTTGTGATTTTATTTTTATTAAACCATAAGATTTAACATATTTTATACATAACCTACTGAAAACAGAAAAAAAACGTTTGTAGTTACTATATACTATAGTTACTAGTTCTATTAGATTGCGACCCCTCGGGTAATTACATTATATTTAAGACAGCATTAGCGCCAGATGCAGCAGATTGATTTTATAACACCAGGTTAAACTTTCTGGCCCTTTTACTGCACTGACATACATTAAAAAAAATGAAACAAAAAATAGACTTGGGTCTATTGTATTGGTGTGTGTGCGTCATTGCATGCAAGTTTTCTGTATTTCTAACCACCTCAGAGGATAATTGGGGGTCGCCAATCACTTGCATTGCCATTTTGAGGGTCGCGGGCTGAAAAGTTTGGGAACCCCTGGCCTAAATAACCATAACCTAAATAACCAGGTCCGTCACATTTTAGGGTCTCCTTGAAACTTTTTCATTGTGTTATGTGAAAATGCAGGGCATTTTTGTAAAATGTTTGCGTTGTGAGAAAATGCAACATGTTTTATTAATTGTTTACGTTTGTGAAAATGCAGCATGTTTTTTAAAAACGTGTTTGAGTTGTTACAATTTGCAGCACATGTGCTGTCATACTGATGAAGATCTTAACTCAATTTGCTAGGGCTTTTATTATTGCGTGCGTTTTCTTAAATTGCAGCATGTTAAGCTCTCTCGGCCACCGTAGAAAATGTTTTTAAAGAGAATCACAATTATTTTCGTTGTAATAAAACAAACAGGGCAGCACAGTGGTGCAGTAAGTACTGTAGCGGCTTTCTAATTGTTGGTAGAGCAAGAAAGCAAGAAAGTCAGGAGTCCATATAGGCAAAATAGATGGAAATAAAAATGTCTTTTTTTTTAGAATCAACAGAATTCCTTAATCAATTTTCCTTCATCTATAATGCACACCTCTCTGTTACCTTAAGTTACGGTCAAAGTTGAGTAATGTTACAGTCAAAAGCTGTGCTTCCTACCAACGCTCTCTTCCTCCATGGAATGAAGGCCAATCGGCAATATACAATGTATGGCTTCTACAAGCATGTTCGCCTCACGGCAAGAAGGTCGCTGGTTAGAACCCCAGCTGGGTCAGTTGGCATTTCTGTGTGGCGTGTTCTCCCAGTGTTGGTGTGGGTTTCCGCTGGGTGCTCCGGTTTCCCCCACAGTCCAAAGACATGCGCTATAGGTGAATTGAATAAGTTAAATTGGCCGTGGTGTGTGTGTGTTCGCAAAAGTGTGTATGGGTGTTTCCCAGTGTTGGGTTGTGGCTGGAAGAGAATTCGCTGTGTAAAAACATGTGCTAGGTTAAACAGTGGTCCATTCCGCTGTGAAGACCCCTGATTAATGAAGGGACTAAGCCAAAAAGAAAATGAATGAATGAATGAATGAATGAATGAATGAATGAATGAATGAATGAATGAATGAACGAACACAACAAACATATAATTCAGACTCACAGGAGTTTATCTAATAATGTCCAGATACATTTATGCATGTAATATAAAACATAAGTAATGTAATACTTTAATGGAGTGCTGTATTAGTTTAGTATATTATTAGTTTTCATAAGATGCAAATTCTCAAAAGCTGCTATGAACTGTTCAGATAGCCTTCCGTGTAGCCCCACTGTTCTTATTCATGCGAGGCAGTAACTCCAGCTTTCAAAAGAATTCCCCCTGATTGGACATAGCAAATGCACATTCTTACTTTTTGCCCCAGGCAAGAATGGGAATTAAGCCTACCCCTTGACCATTATTTATGTGCTATCTCTAAGAGAGTGAAAAGACGAGATGAAAGCAGTGAAAGAGAGTGAACGGAAGCATCGAATAGATTTATAGTACTAGAGCAAATATGACCATGTTTCATTTAGCTTCAAAACATGTTGTAGTGTTATTTAGATGTAGATCTTATAATAAACATTCTGTCAAAAGAAAAGCAAAATGTGTTCTCCATTTTTTGTTGATTCTTTCTAGTATGTCGGATTATTCTTGATAACATTAAACAGATTTGAATGTATTTTGGCTGTGAATTTTTGTGAGACACACTGAACAAAAGCATCAGATTATTAAAAAAATTACATTTTACATTTTACTTGATAACATTTTAAAATAAAAATAGCATTTGAGCCACTAAAAATCTATTGTCTGAAATAGTTTTTTTTTTTTTTTTAAAGATTTGCTTTCTCGAAAATCCCTTCTTTCTGAGAGCCTACTTGGTCAGATGGCCCTGTCTGATGTGATTGACACAATTAGCATATCTAAATTTAAGCTCCAAAGGCTTCCTAATAATAAACTGTTTACTCAGTGATTTACAAGGACATCAGTAATCAAATTATTTGCCTTATTCTGAATAACAATAATATGATTAAGGTGTTTACATGAGTTGCTTTTTGAATTTTCCTTTCAAGATCCCATTTTACGTTATAGCACATCATTCAATTATTGTCATTGCGTCACCATTGTTTCATTGTTAATTTGTCGACTTTGACGTTTGGCAGTTTCATTTTCATTCAGGAACATTTCATGCATGCCCCCCATGATAAACGAGATATTGGATAAAAGTATAAACTGCTGGAAGAGTGTTGTTTTAATAGAATTTAATATTGCACACCATATGGAAAAAAAACCTCCGCATTTCGGAATGCAGGTGTCTAGTCCTTTACTGAATCGGGAGGTGCAGAGAATAGTGTCAAACAGCCATCTATGTATGGAAAAGAGTCACAAAATATGATGAAAACCCTACATAATGGTACCCTGCAGGCACAGGACATCCACATGACGTAATATTGACGTTGTATCCCAACGTCATGAAGACGTTGGATTTTGTTTGGAAATGAAAATCGAGTTGACGTCAGAACCCAACATCAGGCTGACGTAAATGTCCAATGGCCTACCTAAAATCAACCAAATATCAATGTCTAATCATGTTACACCTTGACCTCGTGTGTACATTACCACTATGGCATCTGTCTGATGTTGGATTTTGGTGACTTTCCAACTCAACCTAAAATCGACCAAATATCAACGTAATTGGACATTGTTATGGACGTCAAAATAACATTGTCCTTTGATGCTGGTTAGACATTGATTAGTTTGATGAGTTTGATTAATGTGTTTACATGCCTGTACTGCACTTCAATAATGCACCTAAAATCGTAATACTCCACATGTCACAGTTTTTATGGTAGACTCTTAATCAGAGTATTGTCTTAATCATATTGAAATCAGACTATTTGTGTCCATGTAAACCTACTAAGAGATACAAGCTTTAATGACGGGCTGCATGTTTATTCCTTTATTTATCCTAAACCAATCCTCATGTAGTAAGATTAGATCTGAATGACGATAACTTTTTTTAAAAATCAGTGTAGTCTTTTAAACTTTACAGACCTTTTGCCTTCTTAAACGGCGTTGTCACAAACTACATGACAGGTGACATCGGAAAACACGTAATAGGGACACTTCAACACTGACAAAGGAGAAATTCATACAGACATAAAGTTATGATTCATGACTCTTTAAGACAGTCTTATGGACACATCTGTCATGCGGCATGAGTGGAAGGAGCATCTCAGTGAAGTGTTGTTTGTGACAGGTGTGGAGTGGTGGTTTTGAAGCCTCCGCTGTGTGTTTGGTGCTGAAAGTCGTCAGGAGAGGTCTAGCTGCAGGGGAGAAATCAAGTGCTGAATTATTTATAGCTGTGTCCAACCTCCATCAAATTGCATTGTAAGGCTTTATGATCATATTCCCTTTTCAGGCTGTGGTTATGTTGTCGCCATAGAAATGCTCTAAATTTCTTATGACTTATGATATAACAGTTGCTAAACGCTATGTAATGGCCAATATGTGTGGAGTGATTGGTAACTGGAGGTCTTTTTTTAGAGATGTACAATACTACATTTCTCAGCCGATACTGATAGCTAATTATTCAGAGTAATATTTGCTATTACTAATACCAAGGGGTTGGTGGCTAAGCCTTTTGTACTATTAAAATAATGATAAATAGTTTCACAATTTAAAAGAAATATCAGATTATTATTTTTTCATTATAACATGTTGTTTCACAGTAATTATTCTCAGTTATAATTAGAAAACCAACCTGTCCTAAAAATTTTGGATCCGTGTAGCTTGATTGGTAGTGCATTATTTTACAGTCATGCAACAGTCATAATTTTCCAGTATATTTAAAGTAAACATTTTAACAATGTGGGTGTTGCTATGATTGAACCAGTGATCATTTGTTAATTCATTTTCCTTCGGCTTAGTCCCTTATTTATCAGGGGTCGCCACAGCAAAATGAGTCAACTATTCCAGCAGTTCCAGTTTACGCAGCTGATGCCCTTCCAGCCGCAACCTAGTACTGGGAAACACCCATACACACTCTTGCAAACACTCACATACACTACAGCCAATTTAGTTTATACAAATTCACCTATAGCGCATGTATTTGGACTGTGGCAGAAACTGGAGCACCTGAAGGGAAGCTACTTAAAGGAGAACATGCAAACTCCACACAGAAATGCCAGCTGGCCCAGCCAGGACTCAAACCAGTGACCTTTTTGCTGTGAGGTGACAGTGCTAATCACTGAGCCACCGTGCCGCCCCTTAATCAATGTTGTTAGGCCTAAGGTTTGGGAACCGGAAACAAATTCGTAAAAAAGTTGGTAAGTGATATTTAAAAATGTCCACCATTGTGTTTGAACAAACCTACATTTGGATTGATAACACTGGTTGTACATACTTTTATGACAACACATTCAACACGACTATGTCCTTATTTTTATTCTAGCTAGAGGGCATTTAACTTAAATGCAACTTTAGATTGTAATAAGCTGTTTGCACAAACAACGTATTTGTTTTTTTTTTCGTAAAAGAAACTCAGCTGTGTTGGCCAATCAGAAAGGAGAAAACATTGCACACGATGACATAATGAGGAGAAAACTCCAGTTGTAGTGCCCACATGACCACACTGTACCTGGAGTCTCAGAAAATCTTCCTCTTTAGTTTCAGTTTTAGTCACCCATACTATGTTTTCGAGTGGACAAACAACTAAACCGCATAGAAAAAAAAGTGCGGTTTTAAAAATACTGTTTCTTTGGATGACCTGATATTCACCAATTTGTATTATTATCCTAAAAAGTGTTGTGTACTCTGGTATACAGTACCAGGCATACAGTACACTGTGATTGGCTGAAAAAGTCAAGCATGTGTTGCCAATTTTACGACCTTATCAATTAAAGGCTGAATCTGAGCCAGAAAATGCAGAAGACCAAGCTCGATAATATAACAGATTGGTAAGGTTTTATTATACAAATGAATTAGTTTTGCTTTTTCAACAAAATGCAATACACACATAATATATGCACGCACAGGAAGGCTCAGTTGTATAATTTTTTTTTAGCAAAATTACTTGCTTCTCTGTAACAATGTAATCATTCATTCATTCATATTCGGCTTAGTCCCTTTATTAATCAGGGGTTGCCACAGTGGAATGAACCGCCAACTTATCCAGCTTATGTTTTAGCTGCAACCCATCTTTGGAAAACACCCATACACTCCCATTCACACACATACACTACGGACAATTTTAGCTTACCCAATTCACCTATACTGCATGTCTTTAGACTTGTGTGGGAAACCGAAACACCTGAAGAAAATCCACGCAAACACGGGGAGAACATGCAAACAACACACAGAAATGCCAGCTGACCCAGCTAAGGCTCGAACCAGAGACTTCCTTGCTGTGAGGCGACAGCACTACCTTCTGCTCTTCCACGTCGCCCCAAAGTCACATCATATGACTCCTTTAAACAATTAACCAATATTACTTTTATCAATCTCTACCGATTATAGGCTAATACATTGGAAGATTTCTATTTTTAACAGAAGCTATTGTCTCTTATTGGTTATTGCTGTTTCCCATCTGCTAAACAGAAAGAGTCCTTTAACTTCATTGGATATAACACTTCATTTATTCCCGTAATTGGACATTGGACAGAAATAATTACAGAAAAAACTAATCAAGCTTAAATTGCACCTGGTCTGATTAAATAATTTTTCGAAGTAGACGTATAAGTTACTGCGTCAAGCTATGGAAAGATGTTGTTGGAGAGGTTGATTATAATTGAACAGACCTTTAATCTGGCTAAAAGTCTGAAGAAAATGCTCTTTGGATGAAATGCTTGCAGCAAGTATTTCAACTGAAAGCTTATCTCTCTTCCCCAGATTTCTACTCCCTCTGCGTGGTTAGCCACTTGGCAGACACAAACAAACAGTGAACACTCTTCAGATCCAAGTGAGTTAGCTGAAATGGACAACGTATGGGTCAAAACCATATTTATGTAAGAAATGGAAGACTGAGAGCTTGTGACGGTAGATAGAAATATTATATTAAAACGAGTTTCTGAGAAGTAGTGAAGCAAACTGAACACTTTCCTTGGTCCACAATAGGGCTTTTCATTACTTTGTTGAAATTTTTACTACTCTGGGTCATTCTAAACCTCAGGTAAACAAAATCTTTGGCTTTATTGTTTTTGTTCACAACAAATTCATAACAATTATTCCTGAATGGTGTCTAAAAAGCCATACGGAAGCTTATATTGTGACCAGGAAAGTTCTATTTAGACAGCAATCGACCATCTGTCTGACATGTAAAGCAATACCAGGCATATTTTATAATACATAAATTGTAATCTCCCTGCACAGGTGGTCCCATCTTTCACAATATGCATCCAAATTTATGCTAGCATCTTCACAAGACTGCACACCAAAATGTTGTGCACATTCAGCGCAACTGTTCATTTTTCAGAGTCAGGCCCATCTGTTTGTAATGCACAATCCCCATTTGAATACAGCACAATGAAATGTGTAAATCAGGTGTTAGGCAGCGCAGTCAGCAGCATTACGGTAATGTGTAGATGACATGCTAACTTCAATGTGACAAGGGCTAATTGGCCTCCATTGGAGTAGGGGAGTTTCCCATGACCTCTTCTGTAAGCCCAAGCCAGCACGCAATGATAAGCTTTGACAAATTACATAGCAGGAGGTCAGTGGAAGTAGCTGCAGACCCCCTTCTTGAAACCAAGTGTCCTCGACTGCTCTCACGCAGCAGGGGGGTGTAATATTTATATGCTGGCTTAAGTCGGTCAGTGCTGACTCTTGATATATTGCTGTAAATTATTTAAAATACAAGTTGTTCTTCTGCGCTGGTGATTCCCAAGCAATCGTAGGCTGTTTTTTTCCCCATTTAATTTGTTAATCCTTTTAAAAACACACAGACTGTTAAAAAATGAATAAATAAATACATATATATTAAAAAAAACTTCACTTGTTTAATTCTATATTCCACTGAAAACATGCATTGGCTACGTTTGGCTATTTGTTTAGTGTGTGCTAAATTTAATGTATACATGATATTTACTGTGTACTGATAAACTTTCAGAGACTGCACAAATCTCATGCTCTGAACTGTGCTGCTAATCATATGATCCCAACTCAACATTATGACAATTAATTATGACTATGGTGGATGCTCGCATTGCAATATTGATGCTGAAATTATATATTCTACAAAATCTTAAACAGTTTAATGAAAAAAACTTTTTAAAAGTCAGTTGTATTCATACAAACTTTTGAGAGTTTGTTGTTCAGAAATTTTACTGACATTAACCTATAGTGATGTTTTTTTTTTCAAATACACTATTGATGGTGTAAAAATAATGACTGTGTCTTGTTGCATGTGAAATAACATATGATTGGAAAAACCAATTAAAATACAGGATCATTGAAACGCAAAGTGTGAACTTTGAGGGCGGTCCCTACTTTCACTGTAAAACCCAACAGTCAACTTCATCAAATGAAATGAGTGTAGTTAACTCAAATGTACTGAAAGTTAATTCTACTCAGTTGAAAAGAGTTTTGAACTCAGTGTTGAAGGTAATGGGTTAATTAAATACATCATTACTTCAACTGAAATGGAGCAAGTCCAGTACTCATATATATATATTTTAACTCAAATGGTTTGTAGCAATCAGTTAAATTAAAAAATTTATTAAGTTCAGAGTACTCATTAAGATTTGTTTTTGGACTTAAAGGGTTTGTTGCAAACGGTTTCCGAGTTACCAACGGTTTTAACAAGTTACCTTAACTGTTTAGGTTTTACAGTGTTTCCTTTTGCCTGTTTTTAATTTACACAATATATTCTTATTTCAGTTGCATTATTGCTTAGACCGTAATCAAACTATTAACACAGTGTTGGACTTTTAGCCACATTTTGCGACAGGATAAGCCATAGACAAACACACAGCTCTTTGACAGTATTCTCTGCACCTACCGAGTCAGTAAAAGACAACAGACACACACATCTAAGCACATGCACACAAAAACGCACACACACACACACACGCGCACGCACGCACGCACACAACTCTTGGAGACTCATCAGATCATCATCACCAAACACACGTTTATAAGCTACTGTCTAGCTTAAGGTGACTTTTTTTTCTGTCAGTGTGTGATTCTCCTATCAGTCCTTATTTCATATTTGCATGTAGCTCTAAGTGTCACCGGAGCATCAAAAAATTCTTGGTAAGGGAAAGTGAAACAGCTAAAAAAAATTTTTTTAATTAAATACCAAAAATTGCATGTTTTTTAGGTAAAATTTATGTAAAGGAGTTTGATTCTTTCATTTGAAACTGTACAGCAGAGAAGGCAGTCAGTAGAGTTTATAGCAAAGTATTTGCAGTGTTTACACGCCCTTTATGGCATAAAATTCATTAAAATAGAAATAAAATACCAATTAATACAATAAAAAAAAACTAAATTCTAATACACATAGACAATTATCAATATAATTAGCAATGTTTGCATGTCATTTACTGCATAGATTTTATTAAAACAGAAGTAAAATAACATTCATTACAAGTTGATTTGAAAAAGCACCTAAATAAAAACTAATTTTAAAAATCTCATCTTGTTCTTGTGAACCCAATCTCTTGTCTCGTCTTGTGTTGAGGAGTAAGAGTCTCGTCACAGCCCTAGTTATTAGGATTTCAGCTAGTATTACAGCCCTGCACCTGCTGTTAAAGACACATGGCATATGTAAAAGCAGGATACAGTGTTCTGCACTAGATCTGTGTTTGTTGTGCTAATAAGTGCAGATACCCGGCAAAATGATTCCATGCGTGATGTATTAATATACATGCTGAGAATGAACAGATTGCTTTCCTGCTCCTGTGTGTTGGGATGAACCTGTATAGTATTGAAGCCAGGCCCCATGCCACATATTTAATCTAATCCTGAATGGTGCATTTCTGTCAGAATCGCTTTGTAAACCAGATGCTCTGAGTTTAACCTAATTACCCTTCATGCCCTGCCTTCCTGTATCCCTCCCACATCCTCCCCCTGTGCGGGAAGTGTATCCGTTACTTATTTAGTGTCTAGATGCATATACACCGTAGGCTGAAATCATTTGGTTTGCTGTAACAGTTGGATATTCAGTGCTTTTAAGTTTTCTGTTATGACTATTAAACAAAATTATAGCGAAAGGCATATGGTTTCAAGATTTTGTGCTGGCAGACATCCAGGCGCCAGATTGTGTGCCTGGTTTTGTATTTCCACATTATAATCTGGCAAGTTTACTGCATTTTTTGCTTTTTAATCAAGTAATAATTGAAGCACAAAGTGGCTTGGCAAACTTGGCAGAAATGTCACAGAACAAATGTAAATCACTGGTCTAAGTGTACAACTTGCCATAGGCATAAACAACATACAACTCAACCGAAAAATATTGGTCATCTTCATTTCAGGCTGCGCATGTCAGAATCAAAGAAAAAAACAAAACGTCATTTTATTATCAGAATTAAACTTAATTCATATATTTTCTTTTGCACTTTCAGTATTATTAGTTTGCTCGAACAGAAGGGGAAAATATTTTCGTCCTGATATTGAAAAGTATTTTATGTCTTTTTAATGGGGCAAACATTTCTTTGTAAATGTCAGGCTTGTTTAATACCCTCAGGTACATGGCCTTTTTGTAGCTTTGGTTTTTTTAATTAAAAATAGGAAAACATCCTTGGTCTAGATGGGACTAATCCACTCAACCATTACTTTCTCTGTAATGTGACCTTGTACTACTCTTCTACCGAACAACTGGAAAAAAATTGATATATATTTCAGATATTCCATTTGCAACTTAAGTTGCATGTTTTTGAATGGTGGGAGGAAACCGAGGAACCCAGGGGAAACCCACGTGAGCAAGGGGAGAATGAGTAAATTCCGCACAGAAACGTTGGTTGGCTTGGTAAGGACTAGAACCAGTGATGTTCTTGCTGTGAGGCAACAGTGCTAACCACTGGGCCATCGTGCCACCCATCTAAGGAGGAGTAGGGGTGGAAGGAGGGATTTTTCAAAATGAAGATGGCTGTTATATGGGTATTTACAGTGGCTTAGAAATCGTCTGATTGGAGAATCATAAATTGAATAATGTGGGGCCAGCTGCAAGCAATTACAAGCATGTGATCCTCTTTATAAATAAACTTCACAAAAATCCCACATTGCGATGTTGTGTTTTGCTGTGATATGGATATTGCTTCATCAGATGATTTGTATAGCTCTTTTTAGAAAAATTTCAAATCGACTAAAGTGATTCTATATTTTTTTCTATGCAGTGCATCTGCATAATATAGAATAAATTACAAGCATATATAAAAACAACAGAACAAAAATAAAAGTTAAATAAACAGTGCTTTTTTAACAATAAATTGAACAATCAAATGTAAAATAGCATAGTTACCATTGTATAAATACCATCTTGCGACATGTGACTATTGCGGATACACAAGTTGCGATATCGATGGTCAAACAATATATTGTTCAGCCCTAAAATGAAATGCAGGGCTTAACAATAAGGACTGCCAGATGACCCGGGGCCAGCATGCAAGATGCTCGGCACAGTAGACAGGATCATTACTGGCCCGTTCCGATCGGAAAGATAATTTGGCTGTGACTTTATCAATTACTTTCCCAGTGATAGGTTGCGGCTGGAAAGGCATCCACTGCATAAAACATATGCTGGATAAGGTTCATTCCGCTGTGGCAACCCCAGATTAATAAAGAGACTAAGCTTAAAAGAAAATGAATGAATGAATGTTTATCAATTGCGTGCAAATACAGTATTGGGGTGCTTTCACACCTAGACGTCTCGTTTACCGAGTTAGCACAGTTCGTTTATCGTAAATGTGAAACCTGCAATCGTGCTCGGATCTGCATCAAATCAGTCGGTCCAAGATTGCCTGAATGAGGTAGTCTCGATTCGACTGAAACTCTGGAGCGGATCAGTTGTACTGAGAAAGCAAAACCATCCAACGATCTAACAAACCAGGCTATATCACAGTGTATTATGGTTGTGTCAGCTATGAAGAGAGAAATACAACCTGAGTAGTATTTAATTTTTTATAAAACATTTTAAGGTCTAACTTATTAGCCACTTTAAGCTATATTTTTTTCTACAGAACAAACCATCATTATACAATCATTTGCCAAATTACCCTAACCTGCCTAGCTACCCTAATTAACCTGGTTAAGCCTTTAAATGTCACTTTAAGCTGTATAAAAGTGTCTTGAAAATATCTAGTCAAATGTTACGTACTGTCTATAAAATAAATGAGTTATTAGAAAAATGAGTTATGAAAACTATTATGTTTAGAAATTGGGGAAAAAAGAAAAATTGGGCTAAATGTTGAAGTCAGAATTATTAGCCCCCCCCCCCACCTGAATTATTAGCCCCCCTGTTTATTTTTTTCCACAATTTCTGTTTAACATAAAGACGATTTCTTCAAAACATTTCTGAACATATTAGTTTTAATAAGTCATTTCTAATAATTAATTTATTTTATATTTGCCATAATGACAGTACATAATATTTTACTAGTTGTTTTTAAGACACTTTTATACAGCTTAAACATTTAAAAGCTTAACCAAATCAATTAGGTTAACTAGGCAGGTTAGGGTAATTAGGCAAGTTATTGTATAATGATAGTTTGTTCCGTAGACTATCGAAAAAATATATAGCTTAAAGGGGCTAATAATATTGACCTTAAAATGGTGTTTAGAAAATAAAAAACTGCTTTTATTCTAGCCGAAATAAAACAAAAAAGAAGAAAAAATCATCATAATCTCAGAAGAAAAATATTATCAGACATACTGTGAAAATTTTCTTGCTCTGTTAAACATTATTTGGGAAATATTTAAAAAAGAATTTCAAAGGGGGGCTAATATATAATATCTATAACTTATATATATGTGTGTTTTTATATGTGTGTGTGTGTGTGTATGTGTGTGTGTGTGTGTGTGTGTGTGTGTGTGTGTGTGGGTGTGTGTGTGTGTGTGTGTGTGTGTGTGTGTGTGTGGGTGGGTGGGTGTGGGTGTGTGTGTATTAGTTATAGAGTTAGGTTATGTTTGGCTTTTGAAATAGCTATTAACTTCTTTTTTTTTTTTGATGAGACCAGTTAAAATTTTGGGAGGGCAAGTAAAATGTCTGAACCACTGGCCCGATAATGCCAGTAGAAAAAATCCTTAGCGTTGAACCTTCAAATGTTTTCTTTATTTTTTTGCAGTATTTTCACAACACTACTTTTCAAAGTATATGCGACTATATGTTCTTAAGGCTCATATTAGTGGTGTAACACATACATTGTTAAAGAAATTGTCACACTGACATAAAGTAACACACAAACTAACATTCTTTCTGGAACAAACAAGCACAGACAAATGGAGTGGTACCATTTTGATTTGTGTTTTTTTTTTTTTCGTTTGGCAGTCCATCAAGTGACAAGAAAAGATCCTGAGAATGACTGAACAGGCTGATATTTCCTCAAGGTTTTGGTGCTATTTTCTCTCCCTTTTCCTTAAAGGCATCTTTGTGGATACAAATAATGCCAGTCAAAAAGGCTTTAGAGTTTTAATGTGTTGTAAGGTCGCATAGTTGCACTCAGTCCTGCCTTTGAGCTGAAAGCTCTAGGGTTTTCGGGAAAGTCAGGAATCTTTCCTTGTCCATATCTATTGATTCGAACTGCCCCCAGATGTCTTTTACCTGAGTCATTAGGCTGTGGCTGAAGGTAGTTTCCAATAGGCTTAATGGATGCAATCAGGGACCGTGTGTATCACTCCTAAATGGCTGTTATGGCTGTTCTTGAAAGGATCTGTAAGAAGATAAGAGAGGATGTGGACAGAATCATGGAGAACTAATCTTCACTGAAGTCATTATTTCACTGAGATGCATGCCTGGAGTGACTTGTGGACAGTCTGCTATTCATTCACTCTTTTATTTACTTTATTTAAAGTTTTTTTGTAGCTGTTTGTAAAAAGTTCTACACATTTTTAAGATCAATGTATACAAAAGATAAAGTTATCTAATAAGAGAAACTTGAGAAATAACTATGAACAGCCAAAGCTAGTCAACAGCAGTTTCTCTTCTATAACTGATCAGCAGTCTCAGGTCATGGCCTTCATTTGCTGCTTATGAACAAAGTATGCTTAGACCTGCTTTAAAACACTTTAGTTGGTTTATGTCATCAATTTCATGTTGCACATTTTGATGAAGCAAACCATCTATTGTAACTCGAACGTTGCCTTTACACTTGATTTATAAATCACTAAAGCTTTGAAATTAATCTCTTACACTGAATTTGCACTTTGATAGACTTAGAAATGCTGTTGGTTCAAACTACTTATTTAAAATGAGCTGAAACAACATATTTCTCGAGTTTTTTGCCACAACAAAACTTAATTCCTTCATGCTGTTCCAACACAAATCGATTTTGTGGAAGAAACTAGCGTTTTTTAGTCTAGAAGACTAAAATTTGCAAAATTGCAGAAATCAATTACTTAATGCCATGCAGTACAACATTAAACATTTAAACAAGTCAATTTATTGTGTACTTATTTGTTTTTAGTAAATGTCTCACTGTATGTGCCAGAGAAGGCAAATGTGGTCATATTTCTGCAAAATAATTGGCGAAATTTACAGCAGGCTTGCAGCAAATCAAGTAAACTGACTACTTTGTTAGTTTTACTTTTATTTAGTCCTAAATTATTGGAGATGTGTTAGTTTAAAAGTTAATTTGTTTTGTATTTACTTTAAACTTATGATATATTAATCAATTTAGAAAAAATTTCATTTTCAATTCAGGCACCATTGAGGCTCGGCTAGGGCTGTAAAATTTAATTGAAATCGAATTACAATCGCGATTTGAAATGTTGCGAGTAGATAATTGCAAGAGGCTGCGATATGAATATATATTATTTTACTTCCCCCACCAGAGCAAATGCATGACTGTCGTCTGTGTGGTACACTCTTACTAGCCAACTGAGTGAGCACACTTTCGTTCTGCCCAATCAGAATAGCGCAACAGAACTATGTGGAACTCCCACAAAAATAAAGAAAAAAACAAACAATCAGGAAAGTGCAATGAATGGGATGATGGCATCTGCTGCTTCAATTTCAAAAGCATTAACAGACGAATTCATTTTTTTTTAAAGCACATCGGTAAAATGAAAATATTTTGGTTTCAAAGTCACAGATCCTGAACAAAAACAGGTTATTTGTAAGAGCTGTCACAGAATTGTTGTCAGCATGAGGAAATACAACAACCAGCACCTATAAGAAACCACCACAGGTGGCTATACAAGTGTGACTGAGCTGAAGCTTAACTAAAAATTTAAATCGCATATCAAGTCGAAAATGCAATTTCTGTAAAAAAAAATGTAATTTAAATATTTTTCCCCAAATCGCACAACCCTAGGCTCGGCTACTTTTATAAGCCTTGTATACACCAATCCGGATAAAAATGAAAACAGTGCTTTCACCTAACAACACCCCACATCCACACTGTTGTTTTTAATTGTTTTGCAAAGGTCAGCCACACTGAAACAAAGGAAATCTCTATTGTTCTTGTTCAGTACATGTATTAAAACGTAAGATACTTTGAGCTCTGGTGTTTATTTACATTCTGGCTCTTTGAAACACTGCAGCAACATGTGAAGGAAATTCGCTGATTTTTTATTTTTTTTTTATTTTGTTTTTTAAATGGATGTCAGTAAAGTGGAGTTAATGGAGTAGAATATTCAATTCATTTCATCTTTATTTTGATACAATCTACACTGTAAAAAGTTCTACAGAAATAAAGGCAGGAGTATTTTAGTTGCAAACAAGAACGAGAATAGGCACTGCGTTACATTCAGCAGAGCACATTTCTATGCCCTTATCCCTTCCAAGGGTTTACCCTCTAGAGTGACAGCTTTGAAGGGATGAAAGGTGTAGGGGTCCAAGAAAGCTTCAGTTTGAAGCGCATTTTTGCATCATCTTAAGGAGATGATCATAGAGGTTTCCTGCATTTTACACATTTTAGGATAGAAATTGGTAAACCTTTGCACATTAAAATAAAAAATAAATAAGAAAAAAAACTGTAAATTATTTTAAAGGCTTAAACTTCGATCAGGATTTTTGCAGCCGATACTGATTGCTGATTCCTTGTCATGGTAATCGGTCGACACAAAATACCGATTCTGATATCTCAAGTTTTATAATGCATAAAGCACATTTTCCCTCCAAGTATGATAATTAAGTGAAGATCTCTCCTTACCTAAGAGAACAAGTTAAGGATGCTGCATATAATTCCCTAAACACATAACCATTTATAAAAAGTAAAATGCCTCAACACCACCACCATTATGCAGCATCCACTTGGATGATGCAACGGCAGCCACGCAACAACCGCACCAGTACACTCCCCGCACACCAGCTATAGGTGGAGACAGACAGTGATGGAGCCAATTTGGTGGAAGGGGATGATTGGGAGGCCCTGATGGTTAAGGGCTGATGAAGGTAAATTGGCCATGACACCGGGGTTACACCCCTACTCTTTACGGGAAGTTTTTAATGACCACAAAGAGTCAGAAGCTCGGTTTAACGTCTCATCCGAAAGACGGAGCTCACTGACAGTAGTGCCCCCTTTACTTTACTGGGGCATTAGGACTCACACAGACCACAGGTTGGGCTTCCCTGCGGCCTCACTAACACCACTTCCAACAGCAACCACCAAACTCTCAGTTCTTAAATGTAAAAAGGTCTAAATATATGAAAATAATGAAATCCTTTTCTTCTAAGGTACCTTCAAAGTGGCCAGTTTTGAGCACTTTGGTTTGGAATGACACTTCAATAAGGCGGTCACTTTTGTTTTCACTCCAAAGTGCTCTTCAGAGGGCAATATTTGGGCAATTATTTGGAATGCCTCAATAGACTACACTGGCCAAAACAACAGCTCTGGGTAAACATTCAGTCATTAATCTTTTAACATTGCAGTCAAAACAATGAGCATCCAAAACAGCTGTTGTACAATGTCCACCATTTTAGCGTAATTGGTCACGTGGTTTTCAAAAACCTGAAGACCACACTGAGACAAATGAATCCACATTGGAGAGTGGTTTTAAAAGTATATTTAAGTTGTCACAAAAAAACCCTCAGTGGGGATGGAAGGCCAAAACTGAGAGAGAAATATCTGTTTTTTTTAATAAAAACATACTAGTGTGGACATAACCTAAAAGTATCACATTGGCACCAGTAACAAAAAATAAAACAATAACCAACTCACAAACCTTCTGTGATATAGCTGAAGTGTTTTCACATAAGACACATGAGACCAGTCAATCTATCTTTCTTTTCTTTTTTTTTTTCTTTTTTTTGCTTTAGGCGTATTATTGCTGCTTTATGAGGAAAGCACAACAGAATAGGATAAAAAGCATATTTTTTTCTTATTAAAGCTGCAGGAAGGACTTCTTCAGAGAGTCTTCTTGTACATGTGCAAAAACCTTGTTTCTATTCATGCACTATTATGTTGCATAATTGTGCAAATGCTGAAGTCTTTAATAGGAGGAGTAATAATTTCATGCCTGGTTGGGCAAAGTCTCAGCCAGCTCCATCCATGCTTTAAGCAGCTATGTTGTTTTCCAGAGACTTCTCTGATTTTAAAATCTATCACAGCATTTAGTGCTGTTAGCAAATTAATTGTTGTATTATCACAACATTGTTTGGTGCCATACATCAGTGATTTTCTGTTTAGGAAATCAAATGCCCCACAGTGATTTTATTGAAGCAGAGCTTACGTAAGGATCCAATAATAGCTTTAGAAAGTCTATGGTCTCCTCCTCCTCTTCTTTATATTCAATATTGAACTATACATCTATCCTGTGCTGTCGTGTGCTTTAAGAAGCTCTAAAGGAGTTTCATAATGAAAACCTCATCTTTTAGTTTTAGCTTGTGCTTTCAGTTGGCAAAAACTACAACCTTGAGGCTTCATTTTTAATCCCATTATATCATTCTGGAAGCTCAAAGAGTTGGATTAGATTCACCAGTCAATCAGAACGTCACTTCAGCTTGAAATTATGGTGACTTGTGAGGTTTCCCATGACATATATCCTTTTGCTGTCTTGTCTTGTTTTTTTTTTTGTTTTTTTTTTTGCAAATCTCCTTATTTGGATGTCAGATTATCATATAATTTACATTCACCAGGATGTTGAGCTGGTGAGAATAAGGTTTTATATGAGATGACAGAAAAAGATTTATAATTAGATGCCATGCAATGTCTGATAATGCAAATCATTTATAGCAAATGCTTCTTTTCTCAGTCTCACAATTTATCACACAAATAGAAAACATGCTTGGAAGACAGTTTAATAGAAGCATTTGTGTTTAAAACACTGGCAAGTGTTCTCTACATCAGTACTGGGAGTAAACTGCCGTGTCGGTGTACTATAATAGAAGTGGTTGTACTGGAGTTGGAATGAACTGACAGGGTAAATGGCACACAAAGCCAACCTCAAGGTCACTGAAGGACACTGTGTGTTATGCTAATCAGTCATGGAGGCGGGTTTCACAGCCTCATTTTGACTCTAGAGAGATAGATCAGCCACTGCATAAGGATGGGTCCAAATGTCTTGATTTTTATTTTGTATTTTTCATTTGAGCAAATTTAATTTATCCTAAAAAATTTTCTGCCTAAAATAAGGTCGTTTTATAAAGAGAAGAGTTATGAGTAATTAGTGTAGTGTAGCATAGTGTATTATGAAACAAGATAAAGAATCAATTATACCATATCATCATGTTTTGTTCTCCATATTCATTCAGTTCCTAAATAATTACATTTGTATAAATGGTTGAAGTCAAAATTAGCCTTCCCCTGGAATTGTAATTTTTAAAAAAAAATCCCTAGTGATTTGTAACTGAGATAATTATTTGACACATTTAAAACATAGTAGTTTTTTAATAACTAATACCTAAAATCTAATTTCTTTTGCATTTGCCATAACACTACATAAAATTTTAGTAGTTCATTTTCAACATTCTAGTTTTCATCTTGTGCATTTTAAGCTTTAACTATGTTAATTAGGGGTTGTATATAAGCTTAATTGGGCAATCATCAGACAACAGTGGATTGTATTTTAGCTAATTGTAAAAAATAATAATAATAATAAGATGTAAAAAGGCTATTAATATTGGCATTAAAACTTTTATTATTCCAGCTAAACTAACATAAATGAGATTTTCTCAAGAATAGATTGTATATGTATGTACGGCATGTGTGTTCTTTGTGTAGGATCTCATAAATGGTTTTCAGGTTCAACAGCATGTTTATTTAATTCATTCATTCATTCATTTTCTTTTCGGCTTAGTCCCTTTATTAATCTGCGCTCGCCGAAGCAGAATGGACTGCCAACTTCATTCATTCATTCATTTATTAATTTTCTTTTCAACTTAGTTCCTTTATTAATCTGGGGGTCGCCACAGCGAAATGAACTGCCAACTTTCCAGCATATGTTTTACACAGCGGATGCCAATCCAGCTGCAACCCATCTCTGGGAAACATCCATAAACTCTCATTTAAACATATTCTGTACACTACAGACAATTTAGCTTACCAATTCACCTATAGCTCATGTCTTTAGACTGAGGGGGAAACCAGAGCACCCGGAGGAAACCCATGCGGACACTGGGAGTACATGCAAGCTCCACACAGAAATGCCAACTGACCTAGCTGAGGCTCGAATCAGCAACCTTCTTGCTGTGAGGCGTTCATTTTACCCACTGCGCCACCACAACGGCCATGTTTTTTTATTTTAATTGTTTTGTTTAGTTGAAACAGTAGTTTCAGCATACGGTAATTGGGGTAATCCGTTCATTAAAATTGAACAAAATAAAGATGAGGGGGAGGAGAGTGGGGGAGTATGAATGAAGAGAGAAAGAGAGATGGAGGTGTTTTATCAGGACACGGCGAATCTTTTGTCAGCTTTTCCAGCATGTCGTTCAGTTAGGAAATTGTTCATCAAGGACACATTTCTACACATGGTGTTCTGGTAAGTGGAAGCAGAATTATTTAAACAAATACAAAAAAGGTACTGTTGTTTTTCCCTCATAATGCCAGAGTAGTTTCTGATAAACGCTCTTCTGTTGTCATGTGTTTTTAGATTTGTTTGTCAATCGTGCGTTTAGTGTTCAGGTTTATTGTTTCTCTGAATCTTCAGAGGTTTTGAGCATCCAAGGTCTCAAAGAAACTAATATTTATTTGAAAAGCTGAAAGATTTTTTTTGTTGTTGTGGCCAAGTAAAAAAATTAAAAACATCTCCTCTTGAAAAACATGTCTGTGTGTTTTTTAATGAAATTGCATGCCTTCAGAGAAAGATTCTGCAATAAGACTCTTTGCTAGTATTAATGTCAGTGTTGCTGGAAGTGTGTTCCTGTTAGCAGTAATTACTTGGACTTTCTTGAGTTTCCAGAAGCAACTGTGAATCACCCGCTGTGTGAGGTTCGTCTGGAAGCTCCGATGAACATATGTGCATGTGTTTGCTGATATTTGCAGTTTTTTTTCTGTGCAGAATCCTAGTTGCATTGTTGAATTTCAGCTTAAACACTGACACGTGTGATGGACGAGGTTGTATTGACATTAATGATTGGCAGTGTTTGTGATTTACATTGTATGCTGATCATGTTTTATTTATATTTTTTCCCAATAGGTGTGAATGATTGTTTAGGACTCAACACTGTGGTGGAGCGGTACATTCAGGATCACGGCTGGACTAAATGCAACATTCTCTATAGCTATAAGAGGAGCAGATATCTGAGTGCATCATGGATTTTGTGATGAAGCAAGCGCTGGGCGGTGAGTTTTATTGTTATTAACCATGACTGTGGTCCTGACAGACATGCATGAAACGAGACGTTTTGCATAACACATGGCATCATTTTCACAGAAATGTGCTGTATCTCGCTGTCCAATCCAAATGAGATTGTATGGTTTTTCTAAGTATAGTGTTTCTTTGTTTGGTTTATTTGACTTTGCTTTGTCAGAAATTGATGATAATAAGAATTTTGTTTCTAAAAAATGTACATATATTTTAATTAAATCATAAACATAAATGGGAATATAAATTGACTATAAAGTAAATGTAGTTATAATAATATAAATAAAATACAGCTATATTTATTTATAAATATAACTAAAACATAACGGTTAATAAAATTAAATAAAAATTCTAAATGTTTTATGTTTTAATGTAATAACAGTTTAATGATTAGATCTTTATTTAGTTCTTTTCTTCTCAGAACTACCATCAAGTTTTTATTCACAAAACATTTGTTTTCTTCTCTGTAAATTGTGATTGTGTTTTCTAAATAAAAATTAAATTGATAGTTTACTTTTTTACTTTAATAACATTTCAAAGTAGAATAAAATGATGTGTCTACATATAATATTAAGAATGATACATTTTATGTTGCCAGGAGTTGTATGCAAGAAAATAAGTAAGCCTTTTTTTTTCTAATCCATATGTCTTACAGTAACCAAGCTAAACTTATTGATCTGATTTTACTTTTTTTTGCCATGTTGTGTGTGTATGTTATAGATTTGCACCATCTCATGAACATAAGTTTATCTAAAGGTCACTGAGCTCTTAAATCAATTTCATGATTTGGTTTTATCAGCTGAGTGACTCTGGGCAATAAAATGAAATGTATTTCTCCCCCGTCAATTCCCTTGAGTGGGTCAGATTGCCTTCTGGAGGACTGATGTGAACAAACAATGACCTTCTGCGTCTTAAGAAACACACACTGTCCTTTCACTGCATATTATATTTTACACAGTTCCACATGGATGAGCTCAAGACGTTGGATTTTGACAATTCATGAAATGTGAAAGAAAAGTATTGA
>NC_141034.1:28807500-28930000 GCF_052040795.2 Danio rerio | reverse complement strand
TCCAGTCGCAACCCAAGACTGGAAAACATCCATACACACTCATTCACACACACACATACACTACGGCCAATTTAGTTTATTCAGATCCCCTATACCGCATGTTGTGGGAAAACGGAGCACCTGGAGGAAACCGACGTCAACACGTAGAGAACATGGACCTTAAACCAGCGACATTCTTGCTGTGAGGTGACAGTGCTAACCACTGAGCCACTGTGTTGCTCGTTGTTGGAATTATTAAGGAATTAATTATTATTTATATTTTAAAAAAGATTAAAAAAAAGTACCTAAAGTGACAGTGATACATTTGTTTAAAAAAGTTTTGATAACACCGGTGGCTTCTGTGCTCAAATCTGTCCACTTGGCATGAATAAAGTATAATGCGCTTAAGGGTTAATACATTAAAGTGTATAGTTTTTTCCAATTTGTTATTTCTTGTTATTGCCAATCAAATCTAGTTTGTTTTGTGCACAAATATAGGATTTTTTACACTGTGTTAAATCCACATATTCCTTGCCACTCAAATATTTTTTCACATTCTATTGAATTAAAGTTTTACATACAAGGACCTAACAAATTTTAAATCTAACATTTCTATACACATATGTAACAGTACATAGGCTACTGTTACTACAGTACTTGTAGATTTTTTATTAGGCCTGCATTAGGCCTACATTTAATCTGGTGGCCATTTGGCAGTCCCCAAAGCTTTATAGAAGTGTACTTAGAAAGAGTAGAATGGAGAATTAACAACCATTAATGTAGTTCAGGGGTGCCCAAACTTTTTTATGTGAAGGGCCAAAATCCAAACAATATAGCCATACAGCCATAGTCATGGGTAATTTCTTAATTTATTAAATAATATTCAAAAATATATCTAAAAAAATTGTTTTATATTAACTATTACAGAATATATATTTACATTTTATAATGAGCTTATTACAGCTTATCTGAGTAGTTGGTTATAAGGGTAGAAAAATGAATAATCATGCAAGTCATGCATAATCATGTAAAAGTAAACATTGGTTATGGAGAGTACATTGAGCACCAGTTGGCCTAGAATATTTTAATAATTTTAACACTGCCTAAGTATGTGAAAATTTAAAGAGTGATTACCATATAGTTTGAACATACATTTGAATAGAATTTTTGTAAATGTTTTGACTTGTGTAGCTTGTGCGAACATGTATTACACCCTATACCCCTTTTGCCTGTCTTCCCAACTGTCATTTAATTTTGCACATCTAATAATGTAAACACAGTAACAACAACAGAATAAACAATAAATTAGGGGGTCATGGTGGCGCAGTGGGTTGCACGATCGCCTCACAGCAAAAATATTGCTGGTTCGAGTCTAGGCTGGAACAGTTGACATTTCTGTGTGGAGTTTGCATGTTCTCCCCATGTTCGTGTGGATTTCCTGCAGGGGCTCCGGTTTTCCCCACAGTCCAAAGACATGTGGTACAGGTGAAATGTGTAAGCTTAATTGTCCATAATGTATGAGTGTGAATGAGTGTGTGTGGATGTTTCCAGTGATGACTGCATAAAACATGTGCTGGATAAGTTGGCTGTTCATTCCGCTGTGTCGACCCCAGATTAAAGAAAAAGAAAATGAATGAATGAATGAATTAATTAATAAAGTAAATCAACCACTACGATTGAATACTTTTTCATGCAGTTGGCACATTTATTTATTTTGTCTAGACAAATTACATTTAATTAAAATGATGAGAATCAAATACTAAGCAAGACACATTTGAGTTAAATTCTTAACTGATTAGACTGAAGCTATTCTTACAGACTGCAATACTACTGTGGATATTTCCATCTTACAGTCATTTATTTCTGTAGTGCACATTTCTTTTTCTATTTGCCTGCCTCATCATTTACAGTTGACCTACTGACAAATTTCAAAAGTGAAGCACAAAAAACATCCATGACAAACAAAAATGCTGCCTGTACATGCTACAATACAATTTCAGGGCTACCTTTCTTCTAATAGCTTCACAAATCATCTTAAATTGTTCTTAGAATTTTTTTTTCCATTGATTTGACAGGATGCCTATGACATTCAGTGCGTATTTTGCACAAGCAATTGAGAAAGAACAAAATGAGGTAAATCGTCTCTATGCACATATTTTATTCTCAGACATTTAGTGCATTTTATACATAACTCTTCCATGAATGCATGCTTGATTCAGACTGCAATTTCCCCTGCTGTTGTTTCATGGATATTGATGTTTGTGAGGTAAATTGCAGCTCCTTCCCAGAAAAAGCGTTCAATTTGACACAAGAGAATACACATGGTATAGGTCAGTTTTACATTGCTATGGCAACAGATAACAGCCCAATCCTATAAAACAAAAACCACAGCACACAGAAACCTGTCATTCTGTCCTCTAATCAAAATCAGTCTGCTCTGAACTGAAGTGTGTTAAAAATTAAGGCTCTATGGGCAAAAACTTGTCAATTCTGCCATTTTTCGCTTTCATAAATTTTGTTATTGTTTTTTTAATCTTATGAAAACAAAACATCTGAAATACACTTTTTAAATATTTATTTCGGCAATTGTGTGTGAGTGTAGATTTCAGTTACAATGCATATTTCTTAAGGTTTTTTTTCTCAAATTATTTTTTTTTTCTCATGCATTGAGCCATAAATATTCAATTCAGCAATGCTTTCATACACCATACTTCACAGTTGTATTCATATCTGAATGTTTTTTTAGGCTTCCCACAAAATCTCCTGTGCAAAAACCTAATATGTCAAAAAAAAGTACACATTAATTTTAGCCAATATTCTGTTTTAGAACTGTTCAAACAAAAATGAAAAATTATTATCCATTTACTCACCTTCAAGTGGTTCTAGCTATAAGTTATCCTTTTTATGTTGAACACAAAATAAATTATTATTTTATTTATTATTATAAATATTATTTATTATTAATTATTTTAGTTTGAAATCTGTAATCATTGACTTCCATAGGCAAAACAAATACTATGGAAGTCAATGGTTACAGGTTTTCCATTCAGGAAACAATGATGATAACTATAAGTTGCTGTTTTTTTTTTTTATACTACTCACCTGCAGTTTCTTTTTTTAACACAATATTCATGACTTTAATCCTGAAAGAACAATAATCATATCATACATTAAGAGAATAATATGTTCCAGGCCCAAATAACAATGAGAAATCGCTGTTTTTGTTCAGTAATGATATCACCAATCTCCAGCTGCATATTATATTTATTTGGACAGCTTTTGGACAAAGTTAAGCTGAAATCCCTTAAGAGTGGACATTTGCTGTAATTTAGAATCATTCATTCAAACCGAGCATGGCTGAATCACTCAATGGGAGAGCAAAAAAGGCTAATTTAGTCTCCTGATCCCCATCATTTGTAGTGTGATAGCCAACAGCATGAGTCACCTTTGTCATTTATGTTAAGTGCTGACTATTATGTCGTTTGAGGGCTGGGAAATTAGTTTCTCATCAGGGGGTCATTTAAGGTGAGAAGTCCTACTCTGACAGCCAATGAATGACAATAAACATTCTGCGTTTTTAACTTTCTGAATTTACCAGGAGGGGGCAGTAGGCGCAAGTAAAAGCCTTGGGAACTACCGCAAACCTTTGTGCTGCTTTAAAGTGATAGTTTATTAAAAATAAGACGTAATTATGTACTTGTTGTTTCAAGACATTTCTGGATGACATTTTCCTATTTATAATGATTCTTAACCCTGTTAAAACTGACACGAACAAATAGTCAGAATATTCTCATTTTTTGGAACTGTCATGTTTATTAATCCCATCAAGATCCATTTTTATACCATATACATGTTTTTTATAAATTTATTATGTATCATATTGATACATCAGGCCTTTTGGTAACTTTCTTTGCTTAAAACTAGTTCAATTTAGTTCCCAAAAAGTTTGCCTATAACATTTTGATCAAATAAAACATTTCAGGCAGTTTGTCTCTATTTTTTTAACTAAACATTGTACAGTCTTTTTTATTTCACTTTGTAAAAGGTGTGATAGCAGTTTATTGTTCATGCGAAGACAGACCTTACACCTCTCACATATGCATGTGAGAAGTTATTGCATTTTTAAGTTCTTTTGCTCTTTACGACTCCCATATTTATCATTTTGTTTTGACAAATGTACAAAAAGAACAAAAACAAGACATGTCAAGGTGTTATAATCATTTGGTGAGGAAAATGGAATTAAGAAGAAATTTGGGAAGGGATGAGATGTAATTCTTTGTGACTTAGCATGCTTAATGTAATTATACTTTTACTACTTCATACTATTTCAGTTGCGTTCTTCGTCATGTTGCTGAGGAAATTAATATGGGGGGGGGGGGGGGGGGGGCAAAACTTGAACTCGCATACATCTGAGTAAATGTGCAGTTGCGCCCCTGGCTCGAACCAGTGACTTTCTTGCTTTAAGGTGACAGTGCAACCCACTGCGCCAACGCGGTGCCTGTGGTTATACAAATGGCAACAATTTGTTCCCCCAATTTAAGGAATACAAGGTAAACACAAACATGTAGTTATTGTTTTTCATGAGGATTCTCGATAGGTGTAATGTATTTTACACAGTATAAACTGCTTATTTTATGTCCCTATATTCTACTCCTAAGCCCAACCCTCACAGGAAACCTGTTGCAATTTTTAAATGTCAAAAGACCCTGCATGTTAAGTTTGATTTTCAAGCATTTTGAGTTATGAAAAGAACACCAAGACATGTCCTCATAAACAAGATCATACTCATGTCTTTACACAAATTTTTGTCCTTGTAAACCACCAAAACCAGCACAGACCACACGTACACAAATCTGGTTATCACTTTAATAATCAATGTAATAAAACTATACATATAGTTTTTAGTTCTGTCTGGTTCTCAGATCTGCTTGGCTGATAGCCATGTGATATTCTGCAACATCAGAACTGGTACAGTCTCTTCACTCTTGTGTATTACTCCGCCCACATGAGCGGCAAGCAGAGGACTACATTTTGAAAAATATTGCAGCTGTTGTACAACATAATGTAACTTTGAGGCTTTTTTTTAGTCGAGAATGTAGTTGAATGTAGTTGTTAGATTGCAACTAAGCAGTTTATTACTCTGTTGGATTTTCTTTTTTATATGTAGGATTATGCCATCAAACTGTTATTTAAATCGTAGCACTCTTAACAGTGCGATATGGCTGTAAATCGTCACTGCCAAATCACAGCCATATCGCACTGCTACTCGTTTGATATTGCTCATATACAGTATGTAAAGGGATGTCATGAAATGTTCGTAAATTTGAATTAAGTATTTTTTCCAAGGTTTCTAAATAGATCACTGTATATATACACATTTAATTAATTTTTTCCCCCTCAAATAAATATAGATTGGCAAACATAAACAGATTCATACTTATTTAATGATAAAAAAAAACCTTATTGGTTCTTGTAGAAGCTGAAACATGCTGATGTAACATGTTAAAGTAAATAAATCTTGTACATGAAGTATATATATTTGAGCATCCATTGGCAAATTTATTTGGCCAAACCATCAATAATCAATACTTCTTTGCAAATAACAACCTAAATAAAATATGTTTTTGTAATGTAAAGTGTTTGAGTCGCTTCTGAGGTCTTTGATTAAGCTGCTAAATCTGAATGGATTTATTTTTGACATCTTTATACATAAACGTTAGAGATTTGGGGCACGATTTGAACAAATATCAAGTTTTAGAAAAATATATATTAATTTTTACTCTAAAGATTGACCAATTTCTCCAATTTCTTGGAACAAGTAAGGGTGAAAAAACAGCCATTTTTATTTTGGGGTGCTTCATTTCATCACATATATTTGTATATAAAAAGTTTCAGCAATAAGACTGTCTTATTGATTTTCATACATTGCAATAGCGAATGGACTGAAACATACATATTTTTAAAATATATTCATATTTCTAGTGGGGTTCACCAGGTCCAGCAAGTCGAAAGAAAAAAAAAAACTCAGTTACCTTTGAAGTTCAACTTAAAAAAAAGAGAGAGAGAGAGAGAGAACCTGGACTAATGTACTCCAGGGCTTATTCCAGCTCTCCCACATGTTCTTGCCCTGCATTTCACATCACCACATACAATATAAATACACACACACATACAGAGAGAGTTATATGAATTTGTGGTGCATAAAATCCCTCCAAACACCCAACATAAACAGCCTCCATAGAGCATATTGAGTTGTCATTGTTAATATGAATATTTCCACTTTCCATTTGAATTTGTCCTTATACGTGCCCACACACATAAATAGTCGAGCATGAGAAAAGGCCAGCACTAAGCAAGTAAACATTGAGCTCATTCCTCCAAGGGGTGGGTGTTCAGATTGATTGGCACTGCAGTATCGGGACATATATCACCATGGGCTTTTATTCGCCTGCCAGACAGAGGCACGCTCCACAACCTCCTCCTGGCTGTCTCGATTGCTGTGCAGATGTGCTTGAAGATTGCTTCGAATGTCCCAAGCTCACAATTTCCTTACCTGAGTGATTTCTCTGTGAGTAAGACTTGGTCAGAAAAGAAATAGGTCATAAGTGAAAGAGCGAATTGGAGCAGGAAGAATTAAGGGGTTGTAGGGTTTGAGAGCAAGGCTCCATTTCATTTTACCACAAGCAAAAATAATCTCCTGCCTGGCAGAGACGCGTAGGGCTTCACCCAGAGCCCATTAAAACACGTCAACTGTGTCATTGATTTTGGTTTGGTTCCATTGATTGGCGTCTAAGCCCAGTCGGGGGGCATTTGCATTGCTGCGTCCCATAAGCTGCTAATTGGTAGTTTGCCAGCAATCATGGCCGCGTGATGAGAACGAGCAGCCTAGGTTGATGTGAGGCAATTGTGGTTTGTTTGCAGCCATGGGGTATCCATGTCCAATAAAATATGGCTGGTGAGCTGGCCATGCTTTTTGCTTATATAAGTCACACGTTTATTGCCTTGTCTAATTGTATAATCAGATTCAGCACAACACTCTGTCTCTTAGTCCAAATTTAGGTTGGAGGGAAACGCGGCAGTGCATATTATGGTGCACATTGGTTTGGCAGTGTTAACAAACATGTTCTCTCTAATAAAATCAAGGGAACACAAGATAGATGGGAAACAAGAATGAATAATAAATATTGTGGGGTTAGAATGATGTGAAAGTACTTTAATGTTTTACGTTTTCTTAAAGATTATAATGTTATTCATCAAGGATGCATTACATCAATCGAAATGTTACAAACTAACTTACTGACTTCTGTTTCTTAAATATTCCTGAGAAAGTGTCACGATCTTCAGTAAAGTAACAGCAAGTGTTTTAAAACACTGATTATACTGTTAATACTATTAATAAACATGAACAATTCTTACTGATCCCCAGCTTTGAAATGTAGTCATTATTTTAAGCTAGCCACTGTTTAAGAATTGCAAATAGTTATAGATTACATTTGCATGGCTAAAGTATTTATATTGTCTTTCCTATAATGGCAGTTGCTATTTATACTAAGTGGAAATTGGCACTCTAAAATATTCTACAAAAATTTTATATTGAGTGTAAATGAGATTATTTATCTAATGGGAGACACTTTATTGGGAAAATAAGGCACTCCCAACTCCTGCCGCAACCCTAACAGTAAACACTGTTAATACCAATTAGGAAATGTAGTCAGGGATGGGCAGTATTGACAATTGGTGCTCACTGCAGAGCCACTTGGGCAGAGCTGAGCTCCAGCAAGGGGGAGTTTGAGCTCCAGCTCCTCCTTCCTTGCACTTCTACAAGTGATGTCACTGGGGGTTGGGGTTAGGGGCGGGTTGGGTGTACGCATTAAAGAAGAAGGAATTAGAACTCAAGCTCCCCCTCATTGGATCCCCAATGGCTCTGCAGTGAGCAGTGCCTCAGTATTTATGATACATGTATTTCAAATATGTATTTTAAAAATAATAGCATCTTGGAATCTGTATTTGATTGTTTTTAATGGTAAAGGCTTAATGGTTTGTATAAAAATACTTTTTTGTAAGAAATCTACAAGACTTAAAAATGCACCCTCAGATTGATGCTTTGGATGTTATTGATCTTTCCATTTAAAGAAGAATTTAAAAAAATCTTAGGAGAAAGAGTATACTGTACAAATAATAGTTGTGGATGGATTACTGATGCCAAATATTTGTAGTTAAAACAAACAAAATAAAAATAAGCCCTAAAGTGGTGATTCCCGCAATCCTTCATTGGCTGTTTCAAATGCCAGTAGCTGATCAGTATAGGTCCACTGTATAGTTAATGAAGAAGAAAGATGTCACAATAATGATGTCACAATAATGAAACACAAATATTTAATAATAAAAAAAACTATTACAGTTTTTCCAATGAGTATTGAAGAGTTCAATAGCAAAAAAAAATTGATTTCTGAAAAATTCTGTGAACAAAAAATTAAATGAACTATTTATTTAACACCCTTTGAAAATATTAAGAGGTTAAATAATCATTGTACAGATATGATGACAATTTTACTGTCCACATATGCTATCAAATTTGTATACTTCACTGAGTCAGTTTAATGGGGAAAGGATTGATCGAAGAGGTCTAATTGTTAGAAGATTTGCAAAGAAATGCCATGCTCCTGTGTAAAAGTATTTTGTAGTTAAAATCCAAAATACGGTATTTTAGTTTGATACGTTTGTGCCAGGTGTTTTTTGTAGTTTATTTTGATACATGTAAAATTAAGGTAATTGGTATTTTATTTCAAAATAAATTTTCTATTTATTTATGCCCAACCCTGAATGTTATATGAATAGTTATTCGTTTCAAATATTTTATTAATAAAACTTTTTATTTTTAACTCTAAAACTTTAGTCAACTCCATCAAAAGTTACAATTATGTGCTTTACTATGTAGCTGGTCTCCTAAATATATGAGCATCATTTGTTTTTTTATTTTTATTTTTTGTCACAACCAGTCGATTACTCTTAAAAATAAAATAGGCAATGTATTTTTTTTTTTTTTTTTTTTTTATTATTTCTGGTAACAACCTGTCAAAAACCATTTAGCATCTGCCAGCAGGGTGTGCTCTCAGTGTAAATAGGGTCATACAATGCAAAAATATAAACAATGGATGCATTTTAAGACACACTTCACCACCGTATGCCAGGAATTACCAATTATAATCAAGAATTCCAGATGTCTTAGATCATAAAGCCATGTTTTATTTTTCGAAAAAAAAAAACCCATTTCAAACATTTAGATTAGATTTAAACTTTGAACCCCGCCAGACCTTTAATGTGGCCTCAGACTTTTAAATCCCATATAATAAAAATGAATTTTCAGAGACATGGTTGAATTCAAAACGTTCAATCCAATCCTACTAACAAGCCTCAGTTTTGAAATTGCATGCAAATCCGAGCTATTCTAATTGTGTTTAAAGACATGGTGGTCAGTTGCTATGCAGTGTATTCATTTAAAGGTGGAAATGGATGTCCTGCAGCGTTAGAAACAAGTCAAACATTAGCCAAGCCACTATTGCGTAATGGCGCAAGCAAGAACGAATGCAGGCGTTTATGAAAGAATTCAGTAATTTCTGCTGTGGTTTGAGCCTTTCCCTTTTTACAGGATTTTTAGGGCACAAATAATCGAAAGCGGCTGGTATAGCACAATTTCAGGTCCCTTTAAAGGAGTTTTTGAGTGAGTACATTTGACCCCAGTCTTTCAGAGAAACTGTACAGTGGATGCAAAATAAGAATAGATAAAAACTCACCAGTCAGCCATATGCTCTTCTTTATGCACATCTGGAGCAAAGCTGGATAAAACCAGGTACTCAGAAAGAAAAATCTGTCCTACCAGGTAAGGGGGGCTTGTTGAGGAAGGGGGAGAGATTTACCATGAGCTGGGGAAATAAACCTGAATCAAAATGTAATAGGCCAGGTTGTAAAAACAGTACATTTTGCTCAACATAGCTGGAGGGTACCTTGGCCGACCCAGAAACATGCAGCCACGCCGAGTTAACAAACTCAATGAGCAGTCATACACATCGTAATCACAACCGCGTGCGTTTCTTAGTCACCGCTCAAACACCGTGCCGCATGTATCACTCAATTTGACTGCGCTCCAATGCTAAACAATGGGCAACTGTTGGACACTCCGCATATCCACGTGTCATTGTTTAGCTCATTGAACTGTTGCTTGCTTGTGTGTTGTGCATGTCTCTAAATGTTGGTGTGTATGAATCCTTACTGAAATCTTGGAAAAAGACTTTTCAGACTTCCCAGATTATGATTTTTCAAAGCACTCAGAAGATGACATTTGCTTCGAGTTTTCTACTGATTCTATAGTTTCAACCTCAGGCATTACATTTTATTCATTGGGCTTTGGGTTTGTGAGTCAATTACATACACAATGGATATTCTAAAAGTGTACAAACATTTTTTAGTAACACTTCTGTTTAGTTTAAGTAATTTCCGATATGGCCTGCTTATTATATAGATCACCCAAAAAAGAAAATGATTCCATTTATGAGTTACTTTCTCCTGTTAAACTCAAAATAGGATATTTTAAAGAAAGCTTGAAACCTTTCACCATTTACTTACATAAAATTTGTTTTCCTAAATGGATGTCAATAGTTATATGTTTCTTCAAAATAACTTCTTTAGTATTCAACAGAAAAAAGAAAGTCATAGAGGTTTGGAACCATTTGGGTGTGTAAATACTACATAGTGACAAAATTTTAATTTTTAGGTGAACTACTTTTCATATTTGAGATTTTGGCTGGTTATTAGTACTTATAAACTGTGATCTTTTTCTCTCTATCTTATATTTCCCTAATCCTACCTTATACCCAAATCCAACTTACTATCTATTAATAAGCAGCAAAGTAGTTTGTTATAAGTGAGTATTGTACCTTATAATAAAGTGGCCAATCTTTTTAAACAATACGAAAAAAAAAACATTTGGAAACAATTGAGAACCAATAAACTGAGTTACATTCAGAGATATATTCAGCAGCAAGTGAACAGATATGTGGAACTATATGTGCCTATGAATCTCTGAATTGTACTTACACTCACTGGCTTCTTTATTAGGTACACCTGTCCAGCTACTTGTTAACGCAGATTTCTAATCAGCCAATCACATGGCTGCAACTCAATGCATTTAGGCATGTAGACATGGTCTAAACAATCTACAGCATCAGAATGAGATAGAAAGGTGATTTAATCGACTTAAATTGACTTAACATGCATGAATTTTGCTTCCATATGGGCTGGTCTGATTACTTCAGAAACTGCTGATGTATTGGGATTTTTACACACAACCTCTCTCAAACATCTCTAGCATTTACAGAGAATGATCTGAAAAAGAGAAAATATCTAGGAAGTGGTAGTTCAATGGGTGTTAATGGCTTGTTGATGCACAAAACGTTGAACCTTGAGGCAGATGAGTTACAGCAGCAGAAGACCACACGAGTGCCACTCCTGTCAGCTAAGAACAGGAATCAGTCTACAATTTACACAGTAAGATTGAAGATTTGTTTGCTCTGATGAGTCTCGATTTTTTGTTGCAACATTCAGATGGTAGGGTCAGAAATTGGCGTCAACAACATGAAAGCATGCATCCATCCTGCCTTGTAACAGTTAGTGGTGGTGTAATGGTGGTGTAATGGTGTGGGGGATCTTTTCTTGACACACTTTGGGCCCATTAGGCTCAGTTGAGCATTGTGTCAACGCCACAGCCTACCTAAGTATTGTTGCTGACCATGTCCATCTCTTTATGACAACAGTGTACCCATGTTCTGATGGCTGCTTCCAGCAGGATAACGTGCCATGTCAGCATGAGTCATCTCAGACTGGTTTCTTCAACATGACATTGAGTTCACTGAATTCTAATGGCCTCTACAGTCACCAGAACTCAATCCAATAGAGCACCTTTGGGATGTGGTGGAACGGGAGATTCGCATCATAAATGTGCAGCCGACAAATCTGCATGTAACTTTTGTTATTTCTTATCCCTTATGTTTCCCGTGAGAATAATACTCACAAACCTGTATTGCAAGCAATAAGATGCTTCATTACTCTGATTTAAAATAATCCCTCCTGCCGTCTCCAAACGAAACCATTATACCAGCCTACACCAAGCTCTGAGGTCACTCAAACTGACCGGCCTGTTTTATGAGTGCTGAAAGATACTGTAACGTCAGAGTTATGACTTCATACTCTACACTTTTCCAGCCCAATCTCTCTTCGGAGCCTGCCAGGATGTGTCAGAAACTTTCTGCCACCACACTCGTAAAGATCATGTTTACCGCAACACTCCACACAAGTAAAGCGTACAGTTCATTAATTATACGAACACACATGCCCGCAACTTAAGCGTTCACAGAAGTAAATGCATAAAAATGGAAAACACAGAAATAACAAACCATTGAAATATTTAGAGTCAAACTGCACAGGGTTGGCAGTGTTTTGTGAGCAGTGGTCTAGAAGATCATTGCAGAAAGGTCGGATTGTAGATTTATAGCTGCGCTGTTCTCCAGTCACACCCTTCAAGATGGTATACATTTATGGGAGAAAAGAAGGCTCAAGGCGAGTGAGGCTAGCAATAGCAAGCTAGCTTTAAAAACAACACATTACACAATTTTTCCAAATTGCACAACATACCTCAATTTTTGAAAAACATACATACACTGCTGGTTCTAGATTCATATGGGCCCTAAACAAAACACTGTAAGAGGGCCCCAGTCAGTAGCTAACTGCAAAGACAGCAAGCTGTTGAGCAGCAAACAAGATAACAATCATTACATCGTGCTACATGGAAATCAATACTACTTTGTTGCAACGTATGTTTAAAGGCTATCTTCGCAGAAGACTTTATAGACTACATCATATTTGATTGAATTTACCTTGTAAGAATATCTGTATCTGAAATCCAGCTCCACTCTATGATGCAGTTTGCACATTGACGGATTCAGCACTAAAATAGACATAAACAGTTACAATATCTGCATCCAGTTAGCTTATGTGCATTTGCAGAAGTGTATTTTGTGCAAAAAGAGTGAGACAATGGTGCACTCACCAGTTAAGTAACAGCAAAAAGACAGATGAAAATCCACATGTAATAATAATATTAAAAAACGTTATTTTTATATAGCGCCTTTAAAAGTAGCATCTCAAAGCACTTTAGAGACATAAAATGTGGAACAGTAACACACACAAGAATGAATGCAAAAAAATGTAATGATAAAAATAATTAAAAACACATAAGATAATAATAATAGATCTAAAATATCAAATAAAAGTAAAATAAAATCAAATAAAAGCTATTCTAAAAAAGTCAGTTTTAAGATATCATTTAAAAATACTCAAGGATACTCTAATGCGAAAATCAGAGGGTAAAGAGTTCCACAAAATGAAGAAAATGCCCGATCTCCTAAAGTTGGCCCATGGTAACATTTTATCTTACTCGCCATTCCAATTGAGAAACAATTGATAAAGATTGCAGTGAATGCTTTCAACAATGATCGTCATTTCTAATTTAATGTAATCTTTAGTTAGTTTGTTTGTTTGTTTAATTGTTGAGCTACAAAAAAGTCAACTGAAATAAACTATTTAATTAAATGTTCAAATAAATAATAGGCAACAGTGCAATAGGCATTAAAGAGGTGGAGATTACGTGCATTCACCATACACATACAGTCTATGCAGCAAAGGGGTGTGGCCAGAGGCGCTGTAATGTTATAGCAGAGAAAGCTAAAATGCCGCTGTTTCCACAGTGCTTGTTCGGTTTTTGTATTTGGGCTTCCCAAGGACACAACAAAAAGAGAGAAGTGCTTACAATTGAGTTTAATTATGTTCCAGAAAATTATTTAAAAATACATATAGCTAGCATTTGACAAAATACAGCTTATGGAATCTCTCTCAGTTCAGTGCTGGATTCATATATATATATATATATATATATATATATATATATATATATATATATATATATATATATATATATATATATATATATATGAGCAATATCACATGAGTAGCAGTGTGATATGGCTGTATATCGGCACTAGTGGGAGGTGTGCGTTGGCTTGAGGCCGCAGGCCAAGTGCCTTAGTGCCCCCACCAGTGCCAATATACAGCCATATTGCACTGCTATGAGTGTGATATTGCATTTATACAACAGTTTGACGCCATAGTTGTGTATATAAAAACAAAATCAAACATGGAAAGTCTCAAAAACCCTTTTGTATGAGGATCTACTTTCTTACTTATGTTATTACAATGTTAAAACCATGTAATACCAACATTTTTACAAAGTAGTAATTACAATGTAACTACAATGTTAAAACAATGTAATTGCAATTTACTAACGATACCACATTTACCATGCTTTTACAGTGTTATAACAATGTATTTACAATGCATACCCAATGTAGTTACAATGTTATAATAATGCCACATTTATCATGTTAATACAATGTTAAAGCAATGTATCTACAATGCTGAAACAATGTATTTACAATGTTGTTACATAGTAACTACGTCCAGAGTAAAAGTTTGTAGTTACATATGTACTGCATATACTTACGTATAAATACACAAATACTGTGCATAAATATACAAAGAAACATTTAGGTTTATGAATATTATCTAGGATGTGATGCAATAGCAATGTAACTACAATGTAATGACATAGTAAACAAGTTTGTAATTACATGTGCACCGTGTGTATTGACATATACAACTACAGGTAACCAAAGACTGTACAATCAATATACAAAGATATATTTGAATCTACAAATAATGTTTTAGATATAACTAGCATGTTGTTACAATGTAGTGACATAATAACTACAATGTAATGACAGAGTAGTTACATTCAAGATAAAAGTTTTTAATTACCCATTACAATGGCAAAACAATGTAATTACAATGTTATAACAATATAGCATTTACAATGTTATAACAATATAGTAAATACAATGTTATAACCATTTAGAATTTACAACGTTGTAACAACATAATAGCAATGTTATAACAAAGTAGTAATAACCATGTTGTTACAATGTTAAAACCATGTAAAAACAAAATATTTACAAAGTAGTAGTTACAATGTATTTACAATGTTAAAACCATGTAACTCCAATGTTTCAATGATACCACATACCATAATTTTACAGTGTTATAACAATGTAATTACACTGCATACACAATGAAATTACAATGTTATAACAATGTCACATTTATCAAGTTATTACAATGTTAAAACAATGTATCTACAATGCTGAAACAATGTATTTACAATGTTGTTACATAGTAATTACGTCCAGAGTAAAAGTTTGGAATTACATATGTACTGCATATATTTACGTATAAATACACAAATACTGTGCATAAATATACAAAGAAACATTTAGGTTTATGAATATTATCTAGGATGTGATGCAATAGCAATGTAACTACAATGTAATGACATAGTAAACAAGTTTGTAATTACATGTGCACTGTGTGTATTGACATATACAACTACAGGTAACCAAAGATTGTACATTCAATATACAAAGATATATTTGAATTTACAGATATTGTTTTGGATGTAACTAGCCTGTTATTGCAATGTAGTGACATAGTAACTACAATGTAATGACAGAGTAGTTACATTCAAGATAAAAGGTACCCATTTACATTTAAATTACCCATTACAATGGCAAAACAATGTAATAACATTGTTATAACAATATAGTAATTACAAAGTTATAACCATTTAGAATTTACAACGTTGTTACAATGTAGTAGCAATGTTATAACAAAGTAGTAATAACCATGTTGTTACAATGTTAAAACCATGTAATAAAATTTTTTTACGAAGTAGTAGTTACAATGTATATACAATGTTAAAACCATTTAATTGCAATGTTTCAACGATACTACATTTACCATACTTTTACAGTGTTATAACAATGTAATTACAATGCACACCCAGTGTAATTACAATGTTATAATAATGTCACATTTATCATGTTATTACAATGTTAAAACAATGTATTTACAATGTTGAATTAATGTATTTACAATGTTGTTAGATAGTAATTACGATTAACGATTAAAAGTTTGTAATTACATATGTACTGCATATATTTATGTATAAATACACAAATACTGTGCATAAATATACAAAGAAACATTTAGGTTTATGAATATTATCTAGGATGTGATGCAATAGCAATGTAACTGCTATGTAATGACATAGTAAACAAGTTTGTAATTACATGTGCACTGTGTGTATTGACGTGTATAACTAGAGGTAACCAAAGATTGTATTGCAATATACAAAGATATATTTTAATTTATAAATATTGTCTTGGATGTAACTACAGTGTATTTACAATGTAATGACATGGTAATTACATCCAAGACAAAATTTTAATTACCTATTACAATGTTATTTATATGTAAGTACAATGCAGTATTTGCAATGCTATAACAATGTTGAAATTACATTGTTATAACAATGTAATTACAAAGTTATAACAACATAAAAACTACCATGTTATTACAATCTTTTAACAACGTAATTACATTACATGCAAAAACATAATTACAATGTAATCATATAGTAATTACATTCAGAATAAAATTTATAACTAGATATGTACTGCATACTTTTACATGTAAATACACAAATTATTTGCTTAAAAATATACAAAGAAACATTTAGGTTTATAAATATTATCTAGTATGCATTTACAATGCAAAAATGGTGTACTGTGTATATATGCATATGCAACTATAAATAAACTAATACTGTACATGCAATATACAAGGAAATATATACATTTACAAATATTGTTTTGGATGTAACTAGCATTTAATTATAATGTAATGATATAGTAATTACAATGTAATGATATAGTATTTACAATGTAATGACATAATAATTACATTCCAGATAATAGTTTTTTTATTACCCATTACAATTTTAAAACAATTTACAAAGTAGTATTTACCATGTTATTACAATGGTATAACAATGTAGTAACAATGCTATAACAAAGTACTAGTTACAATGTATTTACAATGTTTTAATAATGCATTTACAATATTGTAACAATGCCGTATTTACCATGTTATTAGAATGTTTTAACAATGTATTTACAATGCAAACACAATGTAATTACAATGTTATAATAATGCCGCAATTATCATGTTTTTACAATGCTATAATGATGTTTTTACAATGCTGAAACAACGTAATTACAATGTTGTTACATAGTATTTACATCCAGAGTAAAAGTTTGTAAGTATATATGTATGGCGTGTATATATTTACATATAAATACAAAAATACTGTGCATAAAAATACAAAGAAACATTTAGGTTTATAAATATTATCATGGATGTAACTACAATGTATTGGCATAGTATTTACAATGTAACGACACAATAAATGCAAACAAAATAAAAGTTTGTAAATACATGTGTACTGTGCATATTTATGTGCAACTATAAATGCTGTACCTGCAATATACAAAGAAATGTTTACTTTTATAAACATCATCTTGAATGTAACTACAATGCAATTACATGTAATAAAGTACTAATTACTATGTAACAATATAGTGATTATATCCAAGATAAAAGCTTAATTACCGTTATAACAAGTTACTGTTTTATAAAAGTATTTGCAATGTTATAACAATGTAATTGCAATTTTATAACAATCTAGTTATTACCATGTTAAAACAACTCTACATCTAGGATAAAAGATTGTAATTACATATGTACTGCGTATATTTTCTTATAAATACACAAATACTGTGCATGAAATTTACAAAGAAACATTAGGGTTTATAAATATTTTCTTTGATGTTATTGCAATGTTATGTAATTATGTTTGTAATTACATGTTTACTGTAAATATTTACATATACAACTATAAATAACCTAATACTATATATGCAATATACAAAGAAAAAGTTACATTTATGAATATTATATTGGTTGTAACTACATTGTAAATACAATGTAGTGACATAGTAATTACAATATAATGACACAGTAATTGCACAGGACAAAAGTTTGAAATAACATTGTTGTAACTACAATGTTTTTTCAATGTACTTACAATGTAATTACAACCAAAATTAAAGTTCGTAATTACATATGTACTGTGTATATTTACATATAACTACCCAAATACAGTACTTGAAATATACATAGAAACTATAGGTGGGCATAGATAATTATAATTTTTTTTAAATCTAGATTAATCGTACTGTAATCTTGGAATTAATCTAGATTAGTCTAGATCAAAATGGCTCATTTGAATTCTGCCAAAGGCATTTAGAATATGTGTGCTTCCACAAATAATGACTAAATATAAGTCTTTGAGAACGGGTTTCTAAAGCCAGGTGGCGCATTACACTAGGGGATTATCTCCGGTTTTCAAAATGCATCACAAACTGCTTGAGAAACTGTTCTACTATGATAATTGGTGATGAAAATAAATTATGTGCAATAAGACGTACTTGTGTTTACTAACTGTTTGTTCAGTTAAACATGATTTTGAACTGCAGGCCTACCTAAGCTTGAAACAGTGATTTTTGATCACCTTAATCTGACTAAAGTCATAACTAAACAGAAATGGAATTAAGACGTGGAGCATATATTAGTGGCAATATTGAAGTAAACTCTGGAATCAAACTATTATGGTCATGTAGGACTTTTTGCCATATTTTCCAACAAGATCCACACACAGGGTAGTCAGTAAAAGACATTACACACACAAACACACACACACACACACACACGTGCGTTATTAAATTCCATAACACTCTCACCAGGCCTTACTTTTTTGCGTCTTATACACCAGTTTTTCACGGGGGCATTAATGAAATGTTTTTGAGTTAAAGTGAAACTGCCAATCTGCAGTTAGTCACCCAAAATTACAGGAAACTCTTGCATAAAAGCACTTCACATAAACATCTTAATTATATTATTGTTTATTAAGGCAAATAACTAGATAACAAATGTTCGTGTGAACGTCACTAGTGTCTTCGAGGTAAGTGAAAGATCCAGAAGGGCATCCTGCTGATTTGATTCAGAAGGGCACTTTTTTGTTAGACGGCTCACTGGTCATTATACATCCACACTAAAATATCAAGGTGAAAGTCATCATATCTTAAGTGGAATAGACCCAGCTTCCAACCCAACTTTGAGAATAGATTAATGGGGATATTTTATCGGGCAATAAGAGTCTTGCGTAAATGTAGCTTGTTAACACAGATAACGGCCCACCACTAATAGAAACATGTTTAGAGTTAATATCTTTTATGTTATTACAATGAAATAGCTTTGTAATTACAATGTAATAACATAGTCAAATACAATGGTGTGACGATGCAGTAATTGCACACAAGATAAAAGTTTGTAATTACACGTGGTCTGTGTATACTTACATATGCAACTATAAATACACAAATACTGTACATATAATATACAAATATTTACATTTTTAAATATTATCTAGGATGTAACTACAATGTAATTACTTCCAAGATAAAAGTGTTAATTACAATGTTATAACAATGTAGAAATTATAATGGTAAAACAGTGTAGTAATTACAATATTATGACAATGTAATTACAATGTTATAGCAATGTAGAAATTACCATACAATTACAATGTTATAACAAGGTAATTACATTGTTTTTTATATAGTTATTACATACAGAATAAAAGTTACATACACGTATGTACTGTGTATATTTACGTTTAAATACACAAATACTGTGCATAAATATACAAGATAAGATTTAGGTTTTTAAATATCATTGTGGATGTATTTACAATGCAATAACATTGTAATTACAATTTTATTTACATAATAAAAATAATTTTAATTACATGTGCAATGTGTATATTCAGGTATACAACTATAAATAAATACTGTACATGCAATATTCAAAGAAATATTTACATTTATAAATATTATTTTGGATGTAACTACAATGTAATCACATGTAATGATGTAGTAATTACAATGTAACGACATAGTAAATTAATCCAAGTTAAAAGTTTTAATTAACTATTACAATGTTATAACAATATAATTACAGCATTAAAACATTGTAGTAAAAACAGTGTTATAACAATGTAAATACGATTTTATAACAATGTAGTAATTACCATAACATTACAATGTTATAACAATGTAAATACAATGTTATAGCAATGTACTGGCAATGTCATTCCAACCAAAATAAAAGTTTATAATCACATATACTGTGTATATTAAGATATGATTACACAAATACTTGAAATACGCAAAGAAACATGTTCATATATATATTCTCTTGGATGTAATTACAATGCAATAACAATGTAACTACAATGTTATAATATATTAACAATGTAATTGCAAACGAGAAGTTCATAATTACATATGTACTGTGTTTATTTACATATGCAACTGTAATTAAACAAATTCTGTACATGCAATATACAAATAAATATTTACATTTATAAATATTGCCTTGGATGTAACATCAGTAATTATAACAATGTTGTAACAATGTAATTACATTACAACAATTTAGTAGTTGCCATGTTAATACAATGTTATAACAATGTATTTACAATGCTATAACAATATACATACAATGTTATTACATAGTAATTTCATCCAGAATTAAAGTTTGTAATCACACATGTACAAGTAATGTAATGTCATAGTAAATAAGTTTGCACATGTGTACTGTGTATATTTACTTACACAACTACAGGTAACCAAAGATTGTATATGCAATATGCAAAGAAATATTAACATTTATAAATATCATCTTGGATGTAATGTGTAGTTACATTGTAATTACATAGTAATTACAACCAAGATAAAACTTTTAATTACCTATTACAATGCTATAACAATGTAGTGACTACAACATGCAATATGCAAAGAAACATTTATAAAATTTGTAACTACAATGTTGTACCAATGTAACTATAAAGTTATTACATGGTAGTTACATCCAAAATAAAGTTTGTAATTACATATGTACAGCGTGTATATATAAGTATAAATACACAAATACTGTGAATGAAAGCATTTAGGTCTATAAACATTATTTAGGATGTATTTACAATGCAAAAGCACTGTAATTACAATGTAATGACATAGTAAATACATTTGTAATTACATGTGTACTATGTATATTCATGTATGCAACTATATGTAACCAAAGACTGTCTATGCAATATACAAAGAAACATTTACATTTATAAATATATTCTTTAATGTCACTACAACGTAATTACAATGTAATGACATAATGAGTACAATATAATGACACAGTAATTGCACTCAAGACTAGCTTAGCTAGATTAGCTAACAGTGATTAGCTGTATATAATTAAAGTAAAATAAATGAAAAAATAATGTGATTTTTCTACAAGTGAAGCATGAGCACACACTGCTTTGTATCTTATAAATACAGGCAAGCCTGAAAAATGCACCACCCCTTTAAAACTGTAAAAGAGGAAATAGGAACTCATCGACCTTCCTCCAGTAATTGGCAGTTCATTCTGCTGTGCCGACTGCTGAAGAAGCTAAACCAAAGGAAAGTGAGTGAGATATTTTGATTTTTTTTTTTTTGCTGTTATTTCTTTATTTAAGGGCACACCCAAACCCCAAAGTAGCCTATAGTTTTGCTTCACCTCATACTGCAATAACAGAAGCCACCCAGTGAATATCCAATAGGTTCAAATTTTATAGAATAGGCAACAGTGTCTTGCAGTTTAGATATATTTTAATTGACAATTTGAACATATCACAATCTCACATCAGTTTGTAAAGTTTTGATTAACTGGGTAATTTGTATGAATTTGTATCTCATTTTCTTTTCGGCTTAGTCCCTTAATTAATCCAGGGTCACCACAGTGGAATGAACCGCCATAATTTGTACAATCTAATTGGTACAATTTAATATTATTTTGCCACCTTGGAATTATAAGGTTCTATCTACGTTCTGAAGGATTTTGAGATATTAAGCTTCAAGGTTTTTTGCAATCCATAGCAAACAATATATCTGTAATGTTTGTTTTTTAAAAAAATAAAATGTCTTAAAATGTAAATAACTTTCCCTTCCCATTTACATCCCATTTACATCCCATAATGTAAATAAGTTGTCATTTAATAAGAATATGTCAACAACTCAATTTTGACAAAAATGCCAGATAGATCCTTACAATTCTAAGAGGACAATTTGCTCATGCCCCAGTGTGGGTTAGACTTAGGGGTGGGGTTCAGGAAATGCCTCCTTTTAAAAATTTTACATTTTCATAAAAATTTAATTTTTTGAATTCATATAAATTAGCCACTTTTCTGACAAAAGGTAAAACACTTTTGTTTCCTCATGAGATTGGGCTGACAAGCAGCACACACTGACATATGCAAGGTCGGACATCCTTTCCTATTGGAGGACTGTTTTATGCTACTGAGCTTCACACAGAACATATATACATGTATTTAGACCACTTTAATTATAGATTGCTATCAGGACGTGAAAAGACTTTCAACCAGTATAACGAGAATTGCTTCTTGGAAAAAAGCTTAGCTTTAACACAAACACTATCCCTGCTAGAAAGAGACAATCTTCATGCAGCATTATCAGTATTATAACCACTATTTGTCATTTCTTTGCCAAGCTGATGGTCCGTCTCAGAGGAGAGAAACTGAATTTAAAGTTACAGGGGGAAAAACACATTTATGGACTCTTTGCTCCATATGCTTTCCATGTTTCATTAGCTTTGCCAACTTGTAAATCATCTGTCATGATCCATACTTATCAAGAGTGTATCCAGCATGAAAAATGTATTAGGTTTGAGTGCAGCAAAAGCATTCCATACTCATGTTGTTGCTATAAATTGTAAAGCATACCAATTTAAAGTGCGTTATTTTGCTATATGTGTTGATTTAAGAGCCTCTCGTTTTTGCACCCCGGATTACTTTCCTCATGTTTTAATCTTTTATGGGCTCATTTCTGCAAAGAGCTCTTGCCCATTTCACTCTCTCACCTGGAATTACAAATGATTAATCCTTTAGCCAGGCGCTTACCTCAGCTGTTTGCACATAAACTTGCCACAGGCCAGGATGAAGTGTGTGTGTGTGTTTGTGTTTGTTTTACCATATCTCCAACACCCTGGCTTTTCCTGACAACAGATTTGAGACAAAAGTGCTTTTTGAAGGGGAGCACTAAAGACTTGTTCCCCCGTTGACAGCGTATGGGTGTGTGGACTGCAGCAAGGCACGTTTCCTCTATCGCGAAAGATAATCGAGGAGGGAAGGTGACTATCATCGCCAGCGTTCCAGCTCTTTCCCCTTCCTTTCCCTTTTCAGGATGTCAGCCCAGTTCCCCCTGGCTGAACTACAGAGGAGTCGGCGATCTTGATCTCGTTGCTGCATAATGCTCTCGTTTGCGGTCAGATCTCCAGTGCTGACAGAAGCCGAGTCAACAAAAGGGCATTTGTTTGTGCAACACCTTTAATAATTATCGCTTTTCTGAATGACGACTGTTGCTAAAGCACAATAAAGTAAATACACCTCTGATGGGCTTGCGGGTGATACGTGTAATCTACCTGCTGATGGAGGAGATTCACAGGAGAAGGGTAGATACGTTCTGGGAGAGCCCCTCAACTAGCTGATAACACACTTGAGTGAATGTTTTCCGATGTTGCCATGCGCAGCTTCCTTTGATCCGCTGTGGTCTGTCTCTCTCCTCGAAGGCCATTCATCTATGTTGTCACACTGCTGTTTACTCCGTTGCTAGTGCTGCCAATGTTGTTGTTGTGGCCCTGCATTTTAAGAGCTCTGTAATGAGAAGGAGGCAATGCTTTGTGAGATTTTTTTCAAAGATTACCAGTCCTGGCATGAACCTCAGCAGCGTTTTACTCTAGAATCCAGACCCTATTATGAGGGGTGTGATGTCTTTGTTTCCTATAATGGAGATAATAAAAATGGAGCACAATGTTAGGGCAAATGTCAATGGGATAGAGTTTGCCTATTATTTTGGATTAGTTTCCACTGTTTGTAGATGCTCATTAGAATACATTTACATGAACGCCTTTTGTTTTAATAGTATTGGAGTCCATAGAAATCAAAGTGTATTAACACTATGCACAGTTCGGTTGGGTGGCCCTGGCCTAGTTGGAAGATGTGTGTCAGGATTCCGCCACTATGGTCTTGTTAATTCTTCTTTTTTTGGCAGAGTCCAGACAGTAGTCCTGTCTTGTCTTGTATGTTGTGCTCGGCTCAAGCATTCTTGGGTTGAGCACACATTTTCTGTCATTGTGTGTTTGGCTGCGCTTGGGCTGTGTGCGTTACAGCTTGATGCGTTTGCGATGCACGCTCTCATCCTGGTGTTTGTGTTCATTCTGTCTGCCATATGGTGTTTCATTCCCAACGTCTCAGTCTAGTTGGTTTTAGCTTTGGTTATTGTTGGAATGAAACAAGCACGTTGCATGTGTGAGTGCACGGTGAGTGTTTTCATGTATTGTATACTCGTGTCATGCGTTTAGTCTGTTGGTGTTGTGTTTCGCACGTGGTACATGTTTACATGCGCCATGTAATTCAGTGTCTCATGTGAACACATGGTTAATGAGTTCTAGTCTCATTTAATGTAATCACATGGCTTGTGTTGTTTCATTGTGTAATGTGCTCCTGTCTATTGTCTAGTCCCAGACTCCTTGTAACCCATAGTTTATCCTGTTCACCTGTCTGTTTGTTAATTATTTTTGCTTATATTCTCCTTATGTTTGCTGTCCTGTGTCAGTTCCTCGACGTATCCTGCCTGGTCCTGTCTTTTAGCCCTGATCCCTGCCAGCCTGCCCAGTCTAGTTTGTTTTGTTTGTTTATTTTTTTTGTTAATGTTTTCCCCCTCGGGGTAGTTTGCTTTGCCTTTTATCTTATTATAATTAAAAAACCCATTTTCTTGCACTTGAGTGCTCGCTCCTTTTCCCCCTCACCGAATATGACAATGTGGGCCAGAGTGTGGTTTGGTTTCACTAGGGAATGTACGCTTGTAGCTCAAAAACTGAAGCGTGAGGTCACTTTTAATATATATAGTTGTAGAAACATTTGTACTGTATTGGGTCATTTCTTTATATTACTAATGTTGTTGTATTTTCTCTTAAGTACTTGTCTATATGTTTCAAAAACACTATTATAGTAAATGGTATGTACTATAAGTTACTATAGTATTTTTTTTCCCTGTGTGTATAGAGACAACCAAAATAACCAGCAAACCAAAATTCCATTAAATGAAAAAGAAACAATAACAAAATGTGATACTTTGTGCCGTAATGTGTACAACATTGTCCTGCACGACTTGACAGATGATATGTGAAGGGCGGATTTTAGAAAAAACATGACATTATGATCCAATGTCAACAGCTTCTTTCATGCATATGTCAATACACAATTGATACAGTAAATCACTGTGCATGTGCAGAACTTTACGGATTGTACTATGTCAGTGTCAATCTAAACAACTGTCTTATTTTAAATGGTTTAAACTTACTTAAAATGTTTACCTCTTGTAATCCAAAAGTAATTTTTAAATCTTATTTGGCAAATTAATTTTGACAGATTACACAAGATTTTTTATTTGTACTAGGCTACTACTAAGATTACAAATGGACTTCCATCTTTGTGTTCAACAGATAGAGATCTAAATGTAGAAGCTTTGACTAAAACAAGGCTAAATTTTGGGCTTTCAGTCTGTTTAATCTGCCTGTATGATGACTCTAGTTTTGGACCATTAGATGACTTTTAGATTTTTACTGACAACCCAAATTTAGCCTTGTTTTAGCAAAGCATCCATGTTTAGATGTCTATTAAACTCAAAATTGCATAGAGTGTAGGGTCAATGTCAACACAGCTAATGTTTGTATTTTCTGCAAATGCAAATATGCAAATATTTTACAAGAACCCAGCCAAGTATCTGTAACCGGGATAAATAAAAATGCTAATGATAGCTTTGATGCTAAACAAGCTACTGTGCAGTTTTGCAAAAAATAACCACAGCTTAAGCATACTATAAGCTAGTTTCTTTTCTCTTTGATAGAGGAAACAAAGTTGTGCAGGTATAAAGTAAAAAAACTGTCCACCACAAATTAGAAAAAACATATCTATAACTACTTCTTTCTCTTTTAATCTTTAACTGTTTACTTTATGAACCAGTCAACAAGAGCCTAATTGAGGACAGTATACTACCTCCATCGCTCATTCCATGGCTCTATTGCTCATAATACTATTACTAAAATAGTATGAAAGATTCCTTCTTTTAAACACTCCTTTTTTTCAATTCATTCAGTTAACAGACAGTCCCACCTCCAGACGCACACCATTGGTTAGGCCTCTGTTGGTGTAGCCATTATTTTTATAGCACTGCTGATTCACAGCATGTTAACTTTTTAGGGGAAATCAATTTACCCATTGATTAACTTGTATTTGTCTCTGCATAATAAATGGATAGTTCACATAAAGGTGAAAATTACCTCATTGTCTCATGTGGTTTAAAATATTTATAATTTTATTTTTTCTGGAAGATATTTTGAAAAATACTAGTTAATGGTATTGATTTTATAGTGTCAGTGTGTGTCAATGAGTCTCATCCACCAGCATTTTTCTAAATATCTTATTTTGTGTTCGAGGAAAGATACTCAGGTTTTTAATAAGTGAAGGGTGAGTAAAATTTTGGGTGAACTGTTCCTTTAAGCTTTGAAATTTCTTATTTAATAACTATCCTAAAAATCACACACTTCAGCCTTAATAAAATGAGCACAATATCTTGATTAGCCTGTTCTTGCAGATGTACTTCCGAGGATCATAATGTTCAGCAGATGTCCCCTGCTCATTTCTCCATTAAATGGTCCGGCCCTCTGTTTTGTCTGATTTCTTATCTGTCTGAACTACCATCAGTCCTCTCAAGAAAAACATAACTCCTTCTCTCCCTATTTAGATGTTTTCCAGACAACCTCGTAATGCTGCAGCACTAAAAATCCTCAGCCTCACCCAAGACCTTGATTTATTTGGACCAGCTGGTGACAGACCTGCATAATCAAGCTGTTCACTATGATTTAAGCATACAGATAATGAAAAATAATGTGCTTGTTAACCAGTATTGATCCCAATGACCGGTTTATGAGATTCTAATCATGTTACTTTGTCCAATGTTTCTGGTAAATAAGCAACCACAAGAGACTATTCGCACAAATCTAAAGTGGTGTTTTGTTGAATGTATTACATCTGCTGTTGATGTTACAATAATCTCTGCCATTTTACTTTCATTAAACACATTAGAAGTCTTAATAGCACACAGTTGTAACTTTTTTTCTGGCTTTTCAACTGCATGTTCCGTTTGTTCTGTTCGAATTTCTGTTTTTCGGTAATTTGCTTCAACCATCTTCCACAGAAATGTTTTATGTCTAAGGTCAAAATAAATAATGCGGTCACACTTTACAATAAAGTTTTATTAGGTTGGGTTAGTACAATTGACTGACATTAACTAAAGGGTGTCCGTGGGGTCTTAAAAAGTATTGAAAATTGATAAACCAGAAATTTAAGGCCCTTAAAAAGTGTAAAAAAAGTTTGTAATGCTTTTACATATCTTAAATTTGGAATTATACAACATCTAGTTGTATGATAAAGTTTGCTTTTAATTTGACAATTCTGTGGTGCTGTGTAGTGTATGAAATCAAAAAAATCCTGCTAGATTTAACATTATTGCTTTGTTTGCTGTAGTAGTTGAGGTTATTCTAAAGTCCCTTTAAGGCACAGGTGTCAAACTCAGTTCCAAAAGGGCCGCAGCTCTGCACAGTTTAGTTCCAACCCTAATTAAACACACCTGATCAAACTAATTGAGTCCTTCAGGCTTGTTTGAAACCTACAGGTAAGTGTGTTGGAGTAGGGTTGGAACTAAACTGTGCAGGGCTTCGGCCCTCCAGGAATTGAGTTTGACACCCCTGCTTTAAGGCAAGGGTGTCCAGACTCGGTCCTGGAGGGCCAGTGTCCTGAAGAGTTTAACTCCAACCCAAATCAAACACACCTGAACAAGCTAATCAAGCTTTTACTAGTATACAATAAACTTCCAGGCAGGTGTATTAAAGCAAGTTGGAGCTAAAGTCAGCAGGACACCGGCCCTCCAGGACCGACTGCAAGTAACTTTACACATCCATCTCTGAAACAAAAATCCAGCACGTTTTTAAGCAGCAGATGCCCTTTTAGCCACAACCCATCTCTAAGAAACATCCACACACACTCATTCACACTACAGACAATTTAGCCAACCCAATTCACCTGTACCCCATGTCTTTGGACTGTGAGGGGAACTGGAGCACCCGGAGGAAACCCACACGACAGCACAACCTACTTCGCCACTGCGTCACCCACTGTATATCATTTTTTAGGTTGTCATGTTTTTGTAATAATTTGCTTGAATTTAATTCATCATATTAACTAATACAACCTTATTGTGATGTTTTCCAATAATACAAATGTATAAATTTTATTTTCTAGGTTGCTAAATATGAAAAATGAGTAAAGTCTTAGCATAAGATGAAAGTTAAAAATGACTATGAATGATTGTAATGATTTTAAATCCATCTTATTTTGCTTTTATAAACTCAGATTGCTAGTGTATAACCTTGTTTGAAACTAGTGTCGGCCTCTTTAATCAACAGGGCATACAAAGTGTAATTTCTCAAGCTGGTTTCCTCTGCAGTCAACTGAAAAGCAGTAAATGGAATCATTTTTCGACACAGTTTGCAAATATTATGACAAGCACGTAATGTTCCACCTTTAATTCCTAAAATATTTTGTAATCGGCTTTTGAGGAGATAAAATTGGTTAGAGTTTTTATGTTTGATTACATGCCAAATGTACATTTCACTGCGCTATCCGCAGAAATTATTTATCCCACTCAAGAATCTCAGTAGTTTTTCTAGCCATGGAACTGGAATCTCTGAGAAGTCTAGCCACACAGGAAGAAATGTTTCACGTCATATAAACTTCAGAAACATGTTATATTTTAACTTGATCAATCTCAGGAAAAGACTAAATGTTTAGAGGGGCCGCATTCCATAAAGTTCTCAAAAAACCATTGAGAAACGATTATAGCCATAACAGCTTTCCGGTTTTTCTAGCTGAAAAATGTTTCTGGTAATAAGCAATTCCTTAATAGCCGAGACAGTTCCAGCCAGAAAAATAGCTTGCATTCTTTGAGTCACACCAATCAATTACACTTTATGTTTCAAGTAGTTAATTAAATCCAGTCAGCGTCCTCGTTTAATTTGACAGATGTAATGATATCATAGAATGTAATTCTCTTCATAAAGATCCAACAAAAATCTCAGAGACACGATCAAACCGTGCTGTTATGGGAATTCCTGGTGAGTTTTATTGCTTGATTAATTCTGATTGATTTATATCTAAGTGTGACAAGCAATAACACATGCAATAAATCAAAACCAAAATTTATACAGGAGTGGTAGAATTACGCAAAACCAAAATAGCTTTGTCAAGCTCCTTAACAAACCAAGGCTCCATTCCAGAGTGTGAGAGATTGATGACCTAGCTTTCGCATAGGGGGGGTGTATGGTTGGGGGTTTCAGAATGCGCAGAATTATTGGACTGCTGGGAAGGTGCTGAGGAAACAGATTGTGGTCCAATGGCAAACTCCATGAGTCCGCGGCCTATTAAAGTGCTGACACGCCACTTTTTTCCACAGTGAACTGTGAGGAGGAGGAGCAGGGGGCTCGGGGAGGTGACATCCTGGTCCCCTTGTGTCCCTCCTGCAGTCTAGATTACTGTTTCCACTGTGTCTTTATCTTCATTTCACTTCTGCCCATTGTGAATTGAGGGAAGCACTTTCAGCAGAACTGTCTGCCTTAACAAAACAACCATGTGGTAAATGGCAAGTGTCTGGGCACGACAGTCAAAGCATTCTAGACTGTGGTGCCCCATAAGGTTGTGATTTATCCTTAAGCAAACAATGTTAATGTCTGCCTGGTTGCCTCAAAAATATCTGCTTGTTGCCATAAAGGCGAAGATCATTTTTATGAGTCCACAAGGGGGCAGTCTGCTCAAAATCAGGCACCATTGATGATAACATGATTTTTCTTTGAATGCCTTGACTCAGATGTGGTAAAGTGTAAAGCCTTCGTTTTTACAACTGGTGTTTGGAAAAAGAACCAACCAAAAAGGTTGCTGAAGTGGATGGAGCTTTTAGTAGATTTAATTTAGCCACTAAACTGTCACCCCACAATTGCAGCTCACTTGAATTATAGGTGAGATATGAATATTATACGTCAAGATAAATTCAGTTTCAGACAAAAAAAAAAAAAAAAGCAAAAATTCTAAAGATTTTTTGGAAAAATCTACTAGCAAAGAATTAAGAGGTTGAAAATTAAGTTCAGGTTTTATTTGAGTAACAAACAGGATTGAAATTAAACCAATTTTTAAAAGTAAAATTAATTCATGCAATTCATCACAATTTATTTAGACTTTATAAACAGACGGACAAACAAACAGATTTGATTGATCAATGAATTGATTTACTGCTCTCTGTAGTTAATTTTGCATTTTACATTGAGAATATAGCCTTTGTTGTAGTTATCTCAACATGTTTTTCTTGTTTTTAATAAAGAACCAGCAACACATTATGTCCATGAAGCTAGGATCAGTATAAATCCAAGCAGTATGAAAGTCAAGGCATGCTTTAATCCTGGGGTGTGAAGTGCCAAAATCCAAACTTTATTAAAGGTGCATTAGGTGATCTGCCACAATGCTAACCTGTTAGCATAATATCTTTGAAACACAGTCCCTCCCCTACCGTCCAAAACTGCGTCCTTATTAAACACAATTGCGTGCACCTTAAAGATGACAGCAGACAATCCTCCTTTACATGCTGTTCTAATGCGACTCTGCTTAATGGTTGGCCAGCGGCATACATGCATACCTATATGCTATTTAGACAGAATATTCAAAGTAGCATGGTAAACAATACAGGGACCCCATCACAGTTTGTCATTGTTCAAAACTGAATCAATCTTCATCAATCTTCATCCATGGCTGAACAGTGCTTCTGGGTATATAACCCATTCATAATACAACAACATCTACATCAGCTTTGTGTGACTAAAATAGTTTTAAAACACAACCTTACCTGTCTAACAGTAACACTTCAGCCATGTTGTCGTCCTTCCTCCAGTGTGCAAAAGCAACTCCAATAGTCATTCAGGATTTTAAAAAGTTTTGATTCAGCATTTTTTATTACCTCTCACTTTCTTGTCTCATGTGCAGTAGTGGAAAGAGTACTGAAAAAGCATACTTGGTATGGTAAAAGTACCATTACTTGCCTAAAAATGCAGTGTAAGTTGAGTAAAAGTACCTGTTGTAAATATTACTAAAAGTAGGAGTAAAAAGATTACATGTAAATTATGGATGTGTGTAAACGTAACATTCTGTAGTGAATTTAGTTATTGCCCCGCAAGCACACAATGTCATAAGACGCTAATATTAGGTTAGATTTAGGTTGTGATGTCAGGTGACCAAAATTCAATGTCTAGTCAGCGTCTAAGGACAACATTATATTGATGTCCAATAATGACATCAAATGACGTTGATATTTGGTTGATTTTAAGTTGTTAGAAAGTGACCAAAATTCGATGTCGAGCCAACATCTTAAACCAACATCCTATTGACGTCAAATACTGACATTTATTCATCAGTTACGGCAACCAAAATTCAACGTCTGATAGACGTCATAGTGGTAACGTTGACACATCGTCAAGCTGTAACATCATCAGACTTTGATATTTGGTTGGTTTTAGGTTGGACATTGGACATTGACATCGGGCTGACATTGAGTTCTGATGTAAACCCGATTTTCATTTCCCAAAAAAATGGGGGTACAATTTCAATCTGACGGCATGTTGACCTCTTGTGCCTGCTGGGTGTTTAAGGCCATTTCGGTCATCATACAGTAAATATCCATCATCTCATCAGTGACATGCATCTAAACCAGGGGTGCCCATACTCGGTCCTGGAGGGCTGGTGTCCTGCAAAGTTTAGTTCCAATCCCAATTAGACGCACCTGGGCTACCTAATCAATGCAAAGTATTTTGAAAAGGGGGAAAACAATAAATCGTTGTATGAATGCTGTAATGTTTAAATAATTTACCAGTTAAAACGTATAAAGGTCGTGTGACCATCAGGAGGAATACACCATCTCATTTCTCAAAGGATGTGTTCTCCTGAGTTTGTTCCTCCAAGGACACCTGGCAAGGCCGGTCTCCAAAAGAACGCAAGTCTGTTCTCTGTGTTCTTGGAATTGAGAAACAGCCTGTGTTTGGGCATCCCTGATCTAAACAGTCTCTGGGTCAATGCGTGTAAAGATTTTTAACATCTTCTTGGACACTTAATGCTTCCAAACAGTTTGCTGCAATGTAAAGTGCAAATGTCTTGAAGTAGTTCATTATGATGCAATTTACCTTCTATGTGTGATTTGATTGGACAAGAATTACAGGACTGATTTTTCTAATACCCATAGACAAGAAAAAATAAAGTAGTGACTGCAGGTTGAAGGAAAGTAGTGGAGTAAAAGTACAGATACTGCACTAAAAATGTACTCAAGGAAAAGTAAAAATACACATTTTTAAAACTACTTAGTAAATTACAATTTTTGAGGTAAACTAATCAATTACAGTAACTTGAGTATTTGTAATTAGTTACTTTACACCACTGCTCATGTGCACATGAATGTAAGGTGTGTGTGTGTGTGTGTGTGTGTGCGTGCGTGCGTGCGTGTGTGTGTGTGTGAAAATGGTGAATCTTCGTGAACAGAGTTGGGCAGTACGTTGTACAAATTTACATTTGTTGTCAGACAGTTTGGGCAACTTATTAGAATTATGGGAATTTGACATAATTTAATTGGAATTTTTTTTGTTTCATGAAAAAAAAATACATATAAATACATTTACATCATTTACTTTAATCAGTACTATTAGAATGTGAAGAGACTTTCAACCAGCACAACAAAAAAAGTTTTTGAAGGTAAATCACCTACTTTAGTGGTCGTCTCAACCACCGGGATCAATTGATACTGTGCTGCACAGGAAATCATTAATTATTTCTGTTTTATTATCTGAGTCTAAACAATCTTTTATTTTTGAAAACTCTTTTATTTAGAAAAATGATTGTATTCTCTTGGTTTCGTCCTGGTAACATGAGCGCCCAAATTTAACCCACAAGCAGCAAAATGAGTAAGCAACAGACATCTTTGGAAAGTTTCTTTACTAAGGGGAAAAGGTCCCGTGAAGAACCCATGAACTGCCAAGGAATAGATTCGCAACCCATTTGTCAACAAATCAGGTGAATTCATTATGGCTGTTCAAGAAAATCAACCGCTGGAGATCCCTAATGACAGTGGCAGGGGCCATTGGCATATCGCATCTTTTCTAGAGTTCGCACAAGTTCATTAATGAAGGTGCACGGCTTGCGAGTCACATGACAAGAACTGATCAGCTTCAACTTGTATGAAATATAAACATTTCAGTAAGACTAATTATCTCAGACAAACACAGAACACCCAAACACAACAGTGCTTTACAATTTTTTCCATTAATAAAACTTGTTTCAGAGTGACCACAACGTTTTGTCAGCTTGTCTTTCTCTGAGAAAACACACAACCATATGAACGCTTTTGTCTTGATTTGCTCGCTGATGTCCTCTGCGTGGTCCTCTATTTGTCAAGTTACAGTTTTTACTATTTAATAGCTTAGATTCATTTACATTTAATTGAAATATTTAATTTCAATGAGGTTTTTTGTAGCTCAGACAAACAAACAAACAAACAAACAAACAAACAAACAAACAAACATTCAAACAAACAAAGGTTATGTCAAATAGAAAGGATAATCTCTGTTAAAGGTATTGCCCTAACCCTCTCTATCATTCTCAGATGGGATGGTGGGCCAAATCAAAGGCTATAATAGGCCAACTTTGGCCTGCAGGCCCTGCTTTGGACATCTATGCTTTAATCACAGGGTTAGATTAGATTTCTACAGCCTAAGCATTCTTCTGAAATTCAAGCTCTGAGACAAGAACAAGGACAAGCAAATCACGGCCAGAGGATCACACACTAAGACAAATAAACGCTGTTTACAAAATAGCAATTTGATCCGGAGATATTTGGAGGATCCAAAAATGACAAAATAATGTCAGCTACTCTTTAAGTGAATTTATAGCGATGGCTTTCATTGCAAGTCGTGCTATATCATTATGTGGTTAGTGGTTACATTTATGCCTCCAAGCAACTGCTCCAACCCCATTCTGTTTAAACAAAAGCCTAATTTTCTCAGAATCTGCAGCTCTAGACCTGCTGCTTCACTGAGATGAGCAACAGAAGAGGCCACGGTTCAGGGGAACAAAGTCTGAGCAATCAAATTGTGTCCTACTGAGGGCCCTTAACACAAGCCACGTTTCTTTGCTCATTCATCTCCGCTATGGCCTGCTCAGCACCTCCTTGATTTTGGGATGAGGATCTTGGGACAGCTGTACAAAACAACAGCTTTAGGGTAAACCTGAATGACATGTTTTTCATATCATCTATTGAAACCTTTTTGGTCTCTCCGCCTATTTTTTCTCCTTTTTTTTTTCTTCAACACTAATCTCTCATCCTTGACAAGGTCCAGATGTTGCTTTTGGAGGTGCTGGAGTGAGATTCACTTTCTCTCCGCCTAATAAAATGTCTGATATCTGTTGACCTGGTCTTCGTGTCTCCATTGATCATTTATTGCTAAAGGTTTCCACACTCCATTGAAAGAAGAACATGCAGGAGTGCTGTGTGTTATTTATTATAGCATATATACACTCACCGGCCACTTTATTAGGTATACCTTATCAGTACTGGGTTGGACCCACTTTTGCCTTCAGAACTGTCTTAAACCTTTGTGGCATAGATGCAACAAGGTACTGGAAATATTCCTCAGAGATTTTGGTCCATACTGACATGAGAGCATCACGCAGTTGCTGCAGAATTTGCTCTATATCGATTACAGGTGCTCTATTGAATTGAGTCTGGTGACTATGGAGGCCATTTGAAAGAAACCAGATGAGTCGCGCTTTATGACAAGGCACGCTATCCTGCTGGAAGTAACCATCAGAAGATGGCTACACAGTGGTCATAACCTAATAAAGTGCTAATAAATATTAGGTGTACCTAATAAAGTGGTTCTGTAGGTCTTGTCTATGAACTCTGATGGTTAGTTCTCAAGTCTTAGCTGGGCCTTAGTGGCTTTATTTTCTTTTTCTAAAACCAGTCGAGAGTTTCCTTTCTGTGTTTGCTGAAATGTGTGAAATAAAATTAAAAATAAATGGTTTTGTCTTTTTCATCCTGGTAGGTGTTGGAACTGAAGCAGTTAATCTTCATTTACACTGACAAGGGTCAAGGTTGCTAAAAGATTTTTGTTGCTGTCTGGGCTTTCCATGTCTTTTTACACCTCCCTTTATTCGTGTGTTCTATACATTTTCTTAACAAATCAATATTTATTTCTTTTCATGAATGGATTACTTTTGTTGTTTTTAATGTCTGGTGAAAAATTCAACTCAAAAGAACCATGAGAAATATATTTTCTGAGAAAACAGTGGTGGTGGTGGTGTTCAATATTTGTGTATACAGTATAGCATATATTTGCTGTCAACATTTGAAGTGGATCAAAACTTTTCATCAAAGATTTCCTACAACTAATGAACAACACCCATTCTTTTCTTTTGATCAGCTTCAAATATTTACTACTGTATACCAAGTGCAGGTTCACAAAAAACTGATACTCAAGTGGAAAAAAGGTACGTCCTGTCCAGATACAGAAAAATTGGCCTTTTTACACAGCAAACCTGTATTTCTGTCATCCACAGCCAGTGTTTTGCCATGTTATCCATCACTCAGTTATGTTATCTGGCTAGTCTCGGTCTGTATCAGAATAGGATAATTTTCAAACCTTTCAGCCATTCCTAAAAGAAAGTGCCAAATCAAACGCTGCCCTTGCTGCCTTCCTTACAATACCATATTCTTCATCCATTCACAAACAAATAATCAAATAAATGCATTATAGCTATATATAAAATAATATAATTATATTATTATGTGTTTTTAGACAGACCAGAAGTTTTAGGAGATCACAAAAGTTGTGACTTTATTTAATTATTCAATCATATATTTTTATGATTATTTTTATTTATTTATTTGGCATTTGTTTGTATTTTATAAATGAATGCCAGTGGAAGAAAGAGTTCACTATACTGAATAGAACACCTCTGCAAGAAATACAAGTGTTGAATGAATCAACTCTTGTCTGAAACATGCTTTACGTTAAATATTTTTATTGAGAAATGTGTAGATTTTAGAGTACAGTATAATGATTATTATAATTTTTTTACGAATTAATGTGATAAAAAAATAAAGATTTGGTTGCACTTTATTTTAATATGTCTACTATTTTTATTATGTCTACTAACTATTGTGAGCATTATTAATTCACTACATGTACTTGCTACGGTATATGGGTTAAAAAAGAGGGTCAAGTTTAGGGTTAGTTACTTTTAATCATGCATAATTAATTGTATCTCCTATAGTAATAGTACAGTAACATCTTAAAATATTATGTTGCCAAAAATTATCATATTACAAAAAAAGCAATCTGTACAGCTAGAAATTTCAACAATTAAATTACAATTATGTTTTTAGTGATTTATATAATTTCTATGTAAATCCAATAAAGCTGTTTTTAACAGATTCAAATATAATCTTAAATATGATTTTAATGCTAATTTATTGTCCAGTAATTTGCAATTAGTGTTTACTTTTAACTAAAACTCAGCAGTCCTACTGTAGTTTTACTAGCAATATAACAACAAAAATAGGGCATCATGCCAATTCATAATAAACTATTAAAAACTCTACATATTTTATAGCTCATAAAATTAAGCATTTGGCTTCCTTTCATGCTGTTTAGGTTATTGTTGCCAGTTTTTGCATGTGCATGGTGTATTATCTCTGTTTAATATGGATGAGGTTTTGCGGTGACTGCTTGTGATAAATTTCAAAGCATCAATTGAATTGACTTTAAACTAAAGACCATTCAGAAATATTTTGCTTAAAATGTCCTTGTTTTCAAGCAAACTGTCTTTCTGAATTTATGGAAATGCATTGCAACTGTATAATATTCCAGCTTATCACAAAATATTTTTCTTTAGAACAGCTACAGTATATTATTTGAAGTAAATGAACAAAAAGCCACCAATGTGTTACATAGGCACTGATACTGTTGTAGGTTTGTTAGGCTTTAGGAAATATTAAGAAGGTGATTTAATTTTAAAAAATGTGATAATTTAACTGTATATTTAACTGTGCATGCTATAGTAATTAATAATTCCAGATCAGTGATATATTTTGATGTGAATTTTGTCTTGAGGCATGCAGCTATGTGCTGACTACAGGAGCTCATAAGCCAGTAAATTCCTTTAAAATCAACATTAGTAGAAGTTTACTGGAGAAGAGAGCCATTGCTCTGTTCTGCCTTACAGGCTATAACGGTTGTGGCATCCACGCCTGTTTAACCGCGTGAGGAAGCAGCATGCGTTTGTTTTTCACGCTACTTCTTCCCTAACTCAAACCAGTGCAAACGCTTTGCCAAAAAAGACTTTTTGTGGGGTTGGTTATTGCCCTTTGGACCCAAAAAGCTGGCACTTGTGTACACTGGAGGAAAGGAAGTCAAAAATGGTTCTCTAGAGCATCTTAAAAAAACTTTATTGTCATTTAAGAATGCGTGTTTTGTGCTGCCAAATGTGTTTGGCAAACTGTGTTCCTGCAACACTATTTAGCAGTAAAATATGTAAAAGAATCATTTTGGGGCTGTTGTGGGTGCAAACAGCTAGTGGAAGTTATGGAGGAGAGACTGCAAGAATTTCTGTTATGCAACGGTAAACAAATAAACAAGCACCCGAAGCAGTTTCTATTTTGAGCTCTTTTTAATTGACAACAACTTCTTCAAAGAGCCCTGCAGATTAAAAACCTGTTACTAAATGGATGCTTGTTAAATAAGAAGCCAAAACTGTATCCAATAGAAAAGCTTGAATTTATCAGAAGCTGAAATTGCATCCAGTCTCACTTAAAAACTGACTATTAGATGGATTTAATGCTGGCCCCATGCAGAGGGGCTTCTGGGAAAACTCAGCAGGTGTGGTGCTGATTATGATCTAAAACCCCAGTTTTGGATAACAAGAATCACACCATATACCACTATAGCCGTTTCGGCTAACGCACAGTTAATGCCCCATTACTTTTCAGATCTGACTTATGCACAGTTGTCGTCCACAGGTGGTGTTGTGTGATGATGGAACTTAACAAAGTTTTCGTATCAGATGTCTGGGTTGGTAATGTTGTCACAAGTATAATAAAGTTTTTAAAAAGTGAAAATAACAAGAGGAACTATATACACACACACACACACACACACACACACACACACACACACACACACATATATATATATATATATCATGACATCAGAACAGCAGAAACCGTTGCTATTTCACTAACGTCACTTTAGAGTTAGTATTTTTCTGATTCTCTAGCATAATGTCTAAAATGATGACAAAACAGGGGATTTTGTGCACATTTTAAGATTATAACTCTAAATGGCTTAAAATGCCCTCAGTCTAAAAAGGTTTCCCAGTGTTTCTCTGTTGCAATTGGGAGATCACAATGATTACCCTCCAAAAAGCCAAAAGAAGAGCAAACACTACCTGATCAGTGTTTGCGATGAAGAAAAACTCTAAACACACGCAGGCATTTTTTTTTTTTACTGAAAAAAAGTAAAAAATGAATGAATGAAAACATATACACAAACCACCTGAAATTAAAAATATATAAATCTGTCCTGTAAGTGGTGGTCCATTAAGCTGTGATAAACCAGGGAAAAAGCAGAAGGAAAATAATAAATGAAATCTGTCAAGTACTTGCATTAATCGATAACATTAAAACTGACATTAATTAAATCTTAACAGTCTGTTGTCATTCCTGATATTTCAGATTTAGCTTTTAAGTAAGTAGAGCAATGTAAACATTGCAAAAAACATTGTAAACTAAGTTTGGTAGATTCAAATAATATAGTGTAAACACATTGTGAAACATCAATATCTGTGCATTGATCATTAATATTAAAAGCTCCAAGATCTATAGGTATTATAAAGTAACACAAATAATGTATAGTTTTAAACATTATATTTATTTTTCAAAAAATTGCTCAAATTAGCAAATAAAACACAAGGTAGGCCTACTGGGCTAAAAGGGGATGCCTCTCAGACAATTTTAAAAGCTTTCATTCTCACTTGTTTATCCTCATAGCATCCACATGGGATAAAAGAACGGCATCTTAACTCTCTTTCTTGAAACACAGTTGCCGTTTATTGTATAGTAAATCTGACTCGTTCAAAGTAGCGTCACTGCGCAAAAAACGCTATAAATGCATGCTGCACTTCTGACTGCACATTGTGTCTTCTTTTCCATATAATGCACAGAGTTTTGTGGTAAGGGACGTTTTCATTTGCCATTCACTGACAGTCGGTCAGGCTCATCCAGTTCATCAAACTCCATCTTTTAAAATCTAAATCGAAAGTGGAATAAAACAGTCTTCTAGCTCATAAAAGCCGTTTCACGCCTTCTGATTCTGGTTCTTGGGATAAAGCAGCTTTTGTGGTCAAATGCAGGTGGCAATTAGCAGTTTTTGCATACAAACTGTTATTTCTGAATGTGCTGATGCTAGGATTTAGATGATTTGAAGCAAATCTATTTGTTGATGGTGTACTATGTGCCTAAAGCATTCACTCATGTCATCATTATCTATTTTTTTGGCGGAAGTGGCATTTAGAGGCTATCGCATCTGAATTCTACATACTGTATATATACAAATATAACAACACAGCCAGAAAACTTGATGTCAAAACAACAGCAATAAAAATAAAACATGTCAAAAATGCAAATCTGATGTCAGTTGACTGCCTTCATGTCAAAACGGTATCAAATTGACATCTAATATTTGTGTCAAAAACACATCAAAAATCAATTACAGTACAGTCCTGTCACTTTGAAATCAGTAAAAGAGCACATCAAGATAAATTTTTCAACATCCCTCTGTGGGAGTTTTCTGTAGTTTGATCTCTGGTTGTTTCAGACTCCCATGTTTATTTTATTAACACAGAAAGACTGTTTACAAATATAAACAAACAAGATGCTATCCTTATTGTTCCCAGTGTATCCATTGATACTAATAAAGTGTGTAGAATGGTCCTAAAATGGGCTTTATCTGTAATGCAGACCAGATGAATGGGGAAAAGCACTGTGAGGGGTTCAGTCTGATGGCTTTGGGACTCGTGATAAAGCTTGCTGTTTGAAGAGAAGCTGAAATCAAATCCGTACGTCTTATCTGCAGTTCTCATTGGCTCTTTGATCTGACTGAAGCAAAAGTGGGACATAAGGATGAATGCAAAGGTCGTCTCCCCAGGACCAGTGTGTTCACATTCTCTTACCCAGGTATATACACCCAGAGGAAGAGCACTCGTTCTTATACCACGCTAGGTACACTGGCATCCCCCTCTCCTAAACTCGATAGTCACATCTGAAAGTAATTGTAGGTCTGTGTGGGGGCTGCCGGATTCCATTGAGGACCCCCTCACCGGCAGAAAGGAGGGAGGTAAAGCGTTGGGAAAAACAGGGATGGCAATTAAACAATCACTGGTCTTTTGATGGAATTCCCGGTGGAGTTAGTCAAAGCGGGATTAATCACTGGACTGATCCTGGTTATCCCACCACATATCTTTTTTTACAAGCTTGTGCTATTTACTTATTATTATCATCCTGGGAAAGGAAATTTATAACAGGTCATGTAAACTGAAACACTGTGAAGGTATAAATGAGTTTTTAACATTGCCGCACATTAAAACTGAAAGCATACTACTCAGATTATGATTTAATAAACTGCCCTGGATTGACTGTGTGAAGCATTGTGATTAAAATCTTAAATTTAAGTACAAAATCTAGGATTACAAACCACCACAGGAAAACTTGCCGCTTAGCCTCCTCAGTTATCAGCTCATGTCAAGCATTGTATTACAACTAGCAATTTAGTTAACATTCTGCCCAGGCGACTGGATAATTACATGGATTTACATTCAAAATGAGCACTTTCCCTTTGTAAAATCAAGATGAATGTATTTTCTCTTTAAATGTCACACAAATTCTGCTAACTCCATATTTCAGCATATAATTCAGATCTCTACTTGATGTTATTTCACTGCAAACTTTCCTGTTCTCGAAACACTGCATCATTTATCACCCCTTCAAGATGGCGCGTGTATAATTGTTGGATGTGTTTTTGGTAACACACAGACAGACACATATGGCTGTGATCACATATATGTGTGTGTTTCCTCAATGGCCTTATGCGGCTATGAGTCAGACAACAGCATTGATGTTTTATGGTACAGCTCACCCAGCCTTGGCAGGAGTAGAGACAGAGCGATACGGAGGATGAATGTTTTACATCATGTGCTTTACGGCCTCATTTGGAGACAACAGCTTGTACCGTGACCTCAAGACAAACACCACTCCAGAGGCACCCCATCTTTAGAAAGAGGGACGTAGAGAAGAAAGGAGGCCCCAATAACAAAACGTCACACCTGGAGCTGAGAAACCCGACACTAGTCTTCGGTTTCCCTGGTCGGGAAGTTAGAAGTTCTCTCAGTGGCAGGACGTCTGCTGTAACTTGAAGCAGGTGGTGAGATGCAGTAGCCCAGTAGTGCTGGAACCATTCGCTGTCATGCAAAGGAACAGTTTCATTTGATAAAAGGGCTTGGAGATTAAAGAGACTTGAATGGAGATCCTCCAATGGCACGCCTTGATTTATGGTAGCAGCAGGCGAAGGTGGCAGTATGACAAATAACCAGCAGAGGAATTGGGAGTGTCATTTCTCTTTTCGAGTCCGTATGCATTTGAAACGAGAGCAATGCTCTCAGATGTAGGACTCCAGAGATTAAGTCTGGCGGACACCATTGCTTCAATTCTTATTCTCAGCTTCAACAAGAAACCTCTATGCATGTGTCAGTGTGGATGAGCGAGAGTGTTAAAGACAGAAGCAAAGCTTGATCGTGATCCAAATCCCTTTCCAGATAACCCTCACAGTTGGGGCCAAGACTATTGCAGGTGCACCAAACTCCATCCCACCCATCTTCACATGTTCAATATCAGTCCAGTCAGTCAAGTGTTTATCTTAAAACCCACTTGACACAGTACATTAGAGTCAGCCAACAGTTCACATGCATTTCTCATCATTCCCTACAGAATTTGGTATGGGGTCCCTTTTGATTTACTTGAGTTTCTATATAACCTAAACGTTTTGTCTCTACCATTTGTATCAATTTCTTGATGTTTGTTAAAATGTTAGGGAGCTCTAACTCCATGGATATAGTGAGACATCTGGCGGGTCATGCCAGTTGCATTCTTTTCAATCTGATAGAAGCTCTTATCGGTCTGAGATGGAGGTGCTGAGTAGGAGATGTGTGTTGGGCTTTACAGTAACATCAACACATTCCAGCACGCATTCCTCATGGCCAGTGAAAACACTGCCGGTGCGATAACAGAAAGGGCAATCAAAACAACGATAAATCGTGCCGGATATAAAGAGCAGCTAACCAAAACGTAGAGGCTTCAAACAAATACTTTCCCTGGCTGAGCTAAATGCCTGTAATACCCTCGACTGGGGCTATTTCAGCTTCACCGACTGTGTTTTTTTGTGTCTTTGTCTCTGTCCCCTAGATCGCATGTGTGCAATTTCCAAACCCTGGACGTAAACGAGAAAGGAGATAGTATTTAAATACATAACTGATAAAAGAACTGTTGATGTGAATGGTCTATACCCATTGCACAAAGAGATGTCTAAACAATGTATTTTCTATGTCATTTTGGAATGTCCAATTTTGGTCCACTGAAGGTGCAGACTGTGACTCCAGACAGTGGCTTTTTCTCAATATGCGTTCTTCACCATTCTTGCATCCTCGTGTTCTCATGTAATGTCATCATCAACCGCGAAAGATCAGTTCCAAAAATCAAATAGGCAAGAATGGAAGACACGTAAAAGTTCCCTGATGTGTTATTGGTATCGAGGATAAAAAAAAGCAGATGAGAAGCGCAGCATTTTATAAAGATTTGTTATGAAAGTCCAGAGATATAGCTTATTTATCTCAGGAGTTTCCCTAAATGAGACTATAAAAGTAAACATTACCATGATAATCTCAATAAATGCATAAACACATTAAGGGTGTTTATTTGCTGAAATTTGTATTAAAATCTTTTTTTTTTTTTTGTATTGTGCAAAGTATATTTGTAAGGTATTTGTGCATGTTATATATATTGAAAAGGAAAAAAAACAAGAAATTGTTGTGTGTATGCAGTGACCAGGTGTTGCTAGACATAAAGCTCTACTGGACCAGGCCCACCCTAATTTATATATATATATATATATATATATATATATATATATATATTAGGGTTGGGCATCTAAGCTATAATGCCGATCCGATACGCATCTCGATACAAAGAATACGATCCGATAAATTAGCGATACATTTGTGACATATTGCGATGCAACACGATACGATTCACACCCATATCACGATACGATGCGATATTTCAGCACTAACTAATTAGATCAAGTTTATGAGATGATGTGAAAGAGGATGCTGTGCCATTGAATGAGTTTGATTATTTATTAACCAAGCAAAACCAAGACTTTTTTTTACAAACTGGCTTTTCTCTCAGAGCCAGAGTGTCAGTTTACAGTAGAGGGCCATTTTAGAACATATAGCACATATTATTTAAGTATTTTCAAGATAAACAGAATGTATAAGTGCAATATATATTAAAAAAATATGTATATATTTGCACTCTTTCAACATAAATAAAATTAGCATTGCACAACAAGAATTGTGATTTAACTTTTCAACTATGAAAACAAGTTTTACAAAGATATTTTGCCACTGATTATTCAAAACTTAAGGTTGTGAACTAGCAGTGTTATGCTGCGTTGAAACATCACTGTCACTGTAAACAACAGGCTAATAAAAATATAACAAACCAGCAATCTTCTTGCTGTGAGGTGGTCAAACTACCCACTGTGCCACTGTGACACCCAATTATTTTTATCATTATTATTATTAATATTATTATTATTATAATTAAATAAAAATTAACAGGAGGAGGTGTTTAAAACCTTCGTTCTCCGTGACACTAGGCTGAATATCTTTGCAGATGAACAATGCAATAGCATTCGTTATTGGCGTAGAGCGAGCAGAACTGTTGCGCATGGAAAAAAAAAACTTGCAATGCTTTTCTCACCACTTTTGGAACTGGTTGAAGCAGTGCGAAAGCCGGGGATGCAGAAACACTGGAAGATGCTTTCACAACAACACCGTGGCGCCGCTTCAAGTGAGATATCAGATTAGTCATACTGCCCGCGTATTTTACAGATGCGCGGCACATTTTGCAAATTGCATCTGTCCTGTCATGTCGTCCATCCTTAAATCCATAATGTTGCTTGCCATACTTTAGATTTAAAACTCAGTGGGGAATAAAATGTTTGTTTTGCTTCTCGCGCTTTCTGAGGGCGCACCACTAGCTTCATCCGCACACCTGATACACTGAGTTGTAGTGTGAGTGTACACATCCGCAAATCCGTTGCTAAGGCTTACTTTATGTAGGTCGATTAAATTATGCGCCAAAAACAGGTTGACAACACTTGTTAATAAATAAAAAATACATTCTATATTAAAAATATAAGCTGTATCTCGGAAAAATCGATGCATCTCGCAAAAACCGATGCATCTCGATTTGCTTCCAAAATTTCATTCATCCTCTGCTGCTCAACCGATGCACTCGCATCGTGAACGCGCATAACCGCGTATCGATACATATCGGTTAATCTTCCCATCCCTAATATATATATATATATATATATATATATATATATATATATATATATATATATATATATATATATATATATATATATATATGTGCATGTTACCAACCAGCATTCTCACTGGGAGAAGAGCAGCGCATCAGGGTCCAGCAGGAGCGGTGTGTGAGGTGCGCTGGTATGGTTTTTGAGGTGTGTCAGTTTGCTTTTTGATTAAACTAAATTGCATTCACGAGCGTTGGTTCGGTTGCACATAGCGAATAGCGTCTTTATTCTGGGACTACCCCTCTTAACAACTATACTTCGCATTTGAAGTAAATCTTTTAGTGGGGCACTGGCAATTTTGGGTCTAGCAATGGCCCTGGCTGTAATGTTTAAATCATATTCTATTAAAAATGCATGATTGTTATGTGATCATCAGGAAGAATGCAGCATCAATTTCTCACAGGACACGTTCTGTGTTCTCGCATTCTCCCGAGTTCGTTGTTCAGAGGGGACCTGGCAAGACTGGTCTTCACAAAAATGCAAGACTGTTCTCTTAATTCTTGGAATTTAGAAACAGGCAGTGTCTTTTTTCAGATGTCTACCAAACCCAGTACTGATGTCCACAGGACATCTGTATAAATGCTGATTGTTGTTTAAAAGTGTTCGTTGTGTATTTATTTATTTTTTTTTACAAATCTTTGTTGTACATCCAAATTTGGTCCTCTGAAGCTGCAGTCTGTAATGCCAGATGAACTTTTTTCTTAGCGTCTACCAAACATTAACATCCACAGTTGTCTGCATAACAGACATCCCAAGTCTCGCTGAAGTTCTGGGAGTCTCCTGCAAACGCATAGAGACTCCCTGAAATAGTGCCTTTCCTGCTCGGACCTCAAATACGTTGTGCACCACTGTCCACGGGATCCCTCCCAACTCTTCATCCCATTTGGATAACTGGCATAAGGACTAGTTGTAATCCCAACACAGGCTTATTCTGAAAATGTAGCTCTGCGATGTGATGCCATTCTCTTTTCTCATTTACCACAGCAGCCTTTGGTTGATTTGTGAAAACAAAAACTGCAAAAAATGTAGCTCTTGGATGTATCTTGCTCTCTCCATAAATGTATATGGGGTACAAAATTAGAATAAGCCTGGGTTGCGTAATCAAAATGTGTTGTGCACATCTTTTCAAATTTAAATGTTTTTAAGCTCTGTGCACAAATGTAGTCCCATTTCTGAAGGTACTGTTTCAGTTCATATTCAGACCTACAGATGATAACTGAAAGTACATACAAAGGTGTAATTCATTTCCACTTTAAACTTCCTGCTGTGCCAAACAAAGCTACAGTAAAATGAACTGGTACAGGAGTAAATGCACATACATTAACATAAAATTAAATAAGCTGACAAAACTTACCTTGAAATAAATGGACAATTTTTGTTTAGGATGGCTGGAGTGGGTTTTTGACATTGAACAGAGCTGAGCGAACATTTGCTTCTGAAGCAGAGTCGATGTATGCCAAATGCTTGGTGTTTTGCAATTGGAGGGGCTTTAACCGTTTGGGTTATGGGTTATATTATGACTAATATTAAGAGTTATATAATGAAAGTTCTTATGTACCATGCATGAAATTATTTTCTTAAGCCTAATCTCCCACAAATTGGAGGAGAGACAAAAAAGATGATGCGACACTAATTTTCTGTTGGTTTTGTGCATTTATGTAGTGCAAATACACAGTTCAGGGTCAGAATTCACCAATCTTGAACTTTGGAGTGAAGCTTCAAGTAAAACTCGGAATGGGAGTCAATGGGGTGAAAAGTGCAGTATACAGTAGAACAGCTTTAGACATCCATATGACATTCCAAAACTGTACCTTTATTAAAGAGCAATAAAACAACAGTTGTTATGTATTGTGCTTAGGCTATAAATGATCAAAAATAAACAACATCAGGTAAAACAGGAGACAGTTCAACCAATATAGCACAAAAATATTGAATGCATACCACAGAAACAAAGATAGGCACAATAAGATCAATTTCCTCCCAGTTTAAAAGCTTTTTCTAAGAGATGTAGTTTGAGTTATCATTTAAATAAAGATTCATTAGAGATTGTTCTAATAGACATAGGTAACCCATTACACATTTTAAGACCTACTGCAGAAAAACTTTAGTCTCCCCTTTTCTATTGTTTAGATCTGGGGATTTTTAACATTTTCTGGTTTGACGACCTTAAACATCTGCCAGATATTTTAACAGTTATAGGATTTGAAAGATAAGACGGTGCCTGGCCATTTAATACCTTAAAAACAGACAGTAAAACATTTGTAAAAAAAAAAAAAAAAACTCTAAAGCATATTGGCAACCCATTTAGAGAGCACAGGATGGGGATAATGTGTTCAAATTTACAGGTGCCAGTAAGAAGCCTAGCAGCTGCTTTTTGGACCACTTGTAAGTGATTAATATAGGATTCGCCAATACCTATGAATTGAGTTACAATAGGCCAAGCATGATGATATAAATGCATGAATTAATCTCTCGAATTCGGGTTAAAAAGCTAAAAAGCCTTTCACTGTGGCTAATAATCTCAACTGGAAAAACAATATTTAACTAGTGCATTTACCTGTTTGTCAAATAGAAGGGAGGAATCAAGGATGAAACCTAGATTTAATGTAATTGGATTGATTGTCCAGCATTTGATTCAGCTTAGCAGAGCCAGCAAATGGTCCAAAGACAATTGCCTCAGTCTTCTTCTCATTTGGTTAAAAAAACTCATCCAAGCCTTAACCTCTGACAGCCAAGCAGTGCACACTGCCCATCTCCAGCATTTCGCTTGAGAGGCAATTAGATTTGCATGTCATCAGCAGAAAAGTGATAAGATAATTCATACTTCCTAAATATTGAGCCCAGAGGAAGCATATACAGAACAGAATAGGGGCAAGAATTGATCCCTGGGGAACCCCACCAATTAAAAACACTTTTGATGATAAACATCCATCAATACAGATGAGACTACCTAATCTGGAGATTAAATGTTGAATTGCACATTGATGTCCAAGTGAGGTTATGGTTCATTGGTTGGTTGGTTGGTTGGTTCGTTCATTCATTCATTCCTTTATTCATTCAATCATTCATTTTTATCTGCTTTTTCCGGGGCCGAGTCATGGGGGCAGTAATCTTAGGAGAGAACGCCAGGCTTCCCTCTCCCCAGACACTTCCTCCAGCTCCTATGGGACATAGACATAGATCCTCCAGTGTGTCCTGGGTCTTCCGCGAGGCATCATCCCGATGGGACATGCCTGGAACACCTCCCTAGGTAGGTGTCCAGGGGGCATCTGAAACAGATGCCTAAGCCACCTCAGCTGACTTCTCTTGATGTGGAGAAGCAGCGGCTCTACTCCAAGCTTCTCCTGGGTGACAGAGCTCCTTACCTCTTTATAAGGGTTTGTCCTGCCACCCTGCGAAGGAAACTCATTTCGGCCAATTGTATCCGATATCTTGTCCTTCCGGTCATGACCCAAAACTTATGACCATAGGTGAGAGTATGAACACAGACTGACCTGTAAATTGAGAGCGTTGCCTTTGGGCTCAGCTCCTTCTTTACCACAACAGACCGATACATCAACTGCATTACTGCTCCTGCTGCACCAATCTGCTTGTCAATTTCACGTTCTATCCTTTCCTCACTCGTGAACAAAACTCCAAGATATCTGAACTCCTCCACCTGGGGTGAGGACTTACCTCCAACCTTTGAATTTGACTTCTTTACATCTTCCATATGGTTAAAATGCCTGCTACTTTATTTAGAATTGATATTGTGCAGATTTTGGCTATTGTTCAACAGATGCATTTTCATTCTGTGCAGACTTTATTTCTTGGACACAAAGTTTTATCCATCAGCATGGAGAGGTCTTAATGGCAAGCAGCAGGGCCCCCCTTCCTAACCAACCCACACTGGGCCATGGCAATAATGGGGATCATTGGGAATAGGTCCATGGCAGGAGAACGGAGGCTTATCATTGATCTACCATCTCCCCTCCCGTGCCACTCCCACTTCAAAGCCACATAATGAGAATCACCTGTGGTAGCCAGCCAAGGAAGTCTTTAGTAAGACGTGTAGATTGAGATAAAGGAGGGGAAATGCAGAAAAGCAGGAGCTTTAAATGAGCTCAGCAGTGATCAAGAAGCTTGGAAGATGCACAGTGAAAGCAGGAAGACCATGAAGACTCACTGGCTCAGCAAAGGCTCAGCGGAGGTCTTGCAGAAAGCCCCTCTCACATTAGATTATCCTAGTTCAGACACCCAACTGTACTCCCCTGCTCAGCCCCCAGTGAGGGGCATTTTCTGTTAACCACTGACCTCCATCCATTCAGTCTTGCTCTCTGCTCCTGCCTTTAGATCTGCTACGCTAATCAAAAGCAACTCAGCCTCCCGGTATTTTCTTTTCTTCTTGCGGGTATTATGAGGTGGGCACATATGATGGGGGTTTTAGGGTATTTGCTATAATAATAGCACAACCATTCAATAGGATAAACATCACAGACATTCATAACTTCACTTCAGAATCATAATACAAACCTAAGCTGATGTGAATGAGGATTTACATATGAAGATTATATGTATTAACCATTATAATTTAACATAACAGGGAAAGAATTTGAAATGAAAAGTGCATGCCCTTTGCTGGAACAAGCATACAAGCAATGGTTAGTTTTGCAAATAATAATAATTATCAGTATTTCTGATGGATTTTCCTAATTATGTTATTTAATATATATTATATAGATATCCGTGGTCACATGAGTTTCCCCTACAGTCCAAAGACATGCCCTGTAGGTGAATTGAATAAACTTAATTGGTGGTAGTGATCTCTCAAGTAACTTCTCTTCCATCTTTAAACATATCAAAGGTTAATATTTTTAATAGGAAATGTAACACCAAGCTCATTTACAAATAATTTGAATGCATTATTACGGGTGATTATAAGTGTTATCATCTAGGAGTTGTTGAACCCTTAGTAGAGGACAAAGCTTTTACCTTTTATCTTAAATATCCTGTTGCATTTAAGGTTAAGGAAACTCATGCCATAATTTTATTTAGGATATATCCTGTGAATGAGTTTATTCAAAAAAGATTTGACTTAGATGTAACAAGTGTAGCTTCTGTTCAAATCTTTCAGAAACACTCGATCACTTGCTTTTGTCATATGAATTTACTTTTAAATTCTGGTTTGACACCAATTTGTGGCTTTCATTAAAGATGATTTCAGTCCCCCCTGTTGTTCTTGAAGATATTTTATTTTACAAAGTTAATTTACATTTTTATTTCTCTGATGTTGTGAACTTTATTTTACTAATGGGTTAATATCATATTCATTGTTGTAAAAAGAAAAAATGCAGCCCCTCTTTTAGATGTTTTCTTTCCGAGGTAGGGAAAGTGCCTCAAAGCTTCAAATACTTCAGAAACCGAAATAAAATAACTGAAGCTCTTTGTACTTAATTTTCAGAATGTTAATTGTCATAATATTTTTTTTCCTTTAATGTACATCTTTAGTACAGCTTCTTGCTCCTTGTTGCATTTGTAACAATTTTGATTTATTTTAATGGTAAACATGCCTTGTGATGTTGATTGTTCCATGATGTAATCTTTTTTGCAACAATAAAAAAATAAAATCAAAATAAAAGCTTAAGAATAGTTTTTTATGAATAAATAAACAAATAAATTAGCGGTAGAATATCAGCGTATATAAGTGTTTATGGGTGTTTCCCGGAGCTGGGTTGCAGCTAGAATGGCATTCGCTGTCTAAAACATATGCTGGATAAGATGGCGAATCATTCCAATGTGCTGACCCCTGATAAATAAAGAGATTAAGCTGAAAAGAAAAAAAGTGAATAAATGAATTATATAGATGCTTTGTATCATTTTTAATATTGCTATAATAACATTTTAATCATAAAAAATCTGGTGTTTTAGTCATTTAATGAACATTGATTTATTTCCTATTTATTAAGTTTAATGCATCACATTATTGATAACTGTAATTAGTGAAAATGAACAAAGTTTTCTGTAAAATGTAGAAGTAATTAAGTACAAATGTTAAATATTTAGTAATTTTATCACAAAAAAATGTCAAGTTCATAAAAAGTATTATTCAAACAGGAAATCTCTCATTCTTTGTTACATACTCATAAAACTGTATTTACCAAACTTTCACCTTAACAGAGGAGCTTTGACTTTGCAGAATTTACAATTAACCTCATACTCTTGCAGATCATAAATTATCATGTCATTCTTCAGCAAGACTTTTCAGAATTTTCTTTCAAAACTTGCAAGCACGCTGCCTTGCTGTGCAGCTGTCTCCGAATTTGTCACTGATTTATCATTTACAGGATTTGGAGTGATGGTGTGCCCCTGAAACAGTCGTTGACTCTATATTATGATTTTTATGGGCAGTATCCCATTCACAGACCACACTCGCAGTGGTTGGGCCAAGTGCAATTAACATGACTGTAACCTTGACCAGGCTGCAACTCTAAATCACTGATGTCATCATGTGGGGATCCGGTATGTAATAGAAGATCTGAGCTGTGGTGCACTGAAGCTCCTGAGTAGTAAATGCATTGTAGTTCTATGCTGTGCTAAAAAAAAATAATGATAAAAATATACACTCACTGGCCACTTTATTAGGCACACCCATCCAACTGCTCGTTAACGCAAATTTCTAATCAACCAATCCCATGGCAGCAACTCAATACATTTAGGCATGTACACATGGTCAAGACGATCTTCTGCAGTTCAAACTGAGCATCAGAATGGGGAAGAAAGGTGATTTCAGTGACTTTGAATGTGGCATGGTTGTTGGAGCCAGATGGAACACATCCAACCTTGAGGCGGATGGCCTACAGCAGCAGAAGACCATACCGGGTGCCACTCCTGTCAGCTAAGAACAGGAATCTGAGGCTACAATTTGCACAGGCTCACCAAATTTTGAAAATAGATGATTGGAAAAATGTTGCATGGTCTGATGAGTCTCGATTTGTGCTGTGACATTCAAATGTGCGACATGAAATTTGATCATAACAATAGTACAAGCGTATATGTTCCCGATTTTATAACTCCCCATACCTTCATGCACAGAACACATGTGCACATTTCATTATTATATTTTAGGTATCACTTTATTTTGATGGTTCCCTTATCACATTTTAACACAAGTTACATTGCAACTACTGTACATCTAATCTAATCAGAGAATAAGTGGACTGTAAGGTTTGGGTAAGGGTTAATTTAAAGTCCTTGCGAAGTTTGTTATAATCAGGAGAAAGTCTGTTAGTGAACCATCAGCATATATTAATCAAGCAGTCTGCTAATTAATACAAAAATAAACAGTTGTAATTGTAGTTGATGGGTGGCAACGTGGCTTATTGGTTAACACTGTCACTTTACAGCAAGAAGGTCCCTGGCTGGAGTCCCTGCTGGGTCAGTTGGCATTTCTGTGTAGAGTTTGCATGATTTCCTCGTGTTTGCGTAGGTTTTCTCCAGGTGCTCCAGTTTTCCCCACAGTCCAAAGACACGTGCTGTGAGTGAATTGGGTAAACAAAATTGACTGTAGCGTATGAGTGCATGTGTGAATTCGAGGGTATATGGGTGTTTTCCTGTACTGGGTTGCAACTGGAAGGGTATTCGCTGTGTAAAACATATGCCGGACTAGTTGGCGGTAATTCTGCTATGGCGACACCTAATAAATAAGAGACCCCTGATAAAAATTTTTAAAAAACGAAGGAAAATGAATAACTGAATGAGTTGTTGTAAGATTGGAACTTATACTAAACAAAATGTGCTAAAGGGACCAGACAAAATAAAGTGACACCTTATTTCAAAGCAAAACAGCAGAAAAAGAACATGCCTTGCTACAGCGACAGTATACATGCCTGCACACAGTACATGCCTGCACACATAAGCACAACTGTACTTAAGTACTAAAAGGCTATATCTGTACCCTACTGGAGCATTGTTTTTTCTCCTACTTACACTTTTACTTCAGTACATATTTTTGATGAGTTTACCGATAGATTTATGTGTTGCATCGATACTCGTTACAATTATAAAAATGTTATGAATCATTCCAAACCCACATTATCACTGCCAGAGCAGCAGATGGCTCTGTCAAAGGTTTGAATAAGCTGGCTCGTCATCATTCAGAGTATCAAAGAAGACAGCACTGCCAGCCTGCAATGAGAGCACTTTAGTGTTTTCGACATGAAAAAGAAAAAAAAAAAAAAACAGAAATTCCACCTTTAACTCCTTCAATTTCAACTATTTGTGTCGATGAGGAAAAGACCACCTGTGGCCCTATTTAGAGTCGATGTTTGCATTTGTCGGAGTGAAAGACAATTCATATAGAATGAAGTGCACACTCTGCCTCCCGAAAGAAGGCAAGGTAAGTTAAAAATAATATAATTATATAAACACCATGTTCCTTTTCGTTCTGCTTAATCAAGTGCCCTAAAACAGATATTTAAAATAAACAAAAAAGTCTGATGCCTTTTGACTGCTTTTCTTAATAACTACACTGTAAAAAAATCTGTAATTTTACAGTTTATTTCCGGCAGCTGGGGTGCCGGAAATGTTTTTTAAAATAACAACAGAACGAAAATTTACCTGAAAATTTTATTTAAAGAAATTTATGTAATATAATGTAGTTATTTTACAGTAGATTTCTGTAATTTAACAGTTGTTATTTTACGGTTTTTTCTGGCACGGGTTTTTTCAAAACACAATACTTGTACTTATACTTTCAGCATTTGAGTAGTAAATTTTTAAATAAACTACATGCTATACTTAAGTACAAAAAAAGTTGAACACTTTAGTACATCCACTTAAGTATGGCGCTTAAAGAGCACTTCAACTTCTACTCAAGTCAATTTGGCATATTGTTAATTTGCTTATTATATATGAAAAAAACTATTCATAAATGTAAATGGGCAATGAAAAAAAACTAATTTTACTCACTTTAAAACAGAAATAAGTCATTATCTATGCACCATAAAAGAAACAAAAATTTCCAAAAAAAAAATACCAAAGCAAAAAGAACTGTTAATTATTTTAAAGCCTAAAATTTGTTTTTTGAATAATTTTTTTTTCTTCTTATATTGTATTTGTTTGGATGTTAAAATTGTTATTGCCCTTTCATGTTCTGTGTTCTAAAATTGCAATAAAAAAAAAATATATATATATATATATATATATATATATATATATATATATATATATATATATATATATATATATATATATATATATATATTTAAAAATAAAAAAAAACTTTTACTCAGGGCGAAGAAGTGGCACAGTAGGTAGTGCTGTCGCCTCACAGCAAGAAGGTCGCTGGATTGCTGGTTCGAACCTTGGCTCAGTTGGCGTTTCTGTGTGGAGTTAGCATGTTCTCCCTGCGTTTGCGTGGGTTTCCCCCAAAGACATGCGGTACAGGTGAATTGGGTAGGCTAAATTGTCTGTAGTGTATGTGTGTGTGTGTGTGTATGTGTGGATGTTTACCAGAGATGGGTTGCAGCTGGAAAGGCATCCGCTGTGTAAAAACGAGCTGGATAAGTTGGCGGTTTATTCCGCTGTGGCGACCCCGGATTAATAAAGGGACTAAGCTGACAAGAAAATGGATGAATGAATGAACTTCTTCTCACTTTTTGATAGAGCACTTGTACTTTTACTTAAGTCTGGATCTCTATTATCTCTGATCATATGAAGAGATTAAACCATTATCATATGTACAATTCTACCATTAAATAATACAAACATGTTTATTTGCAGCATAGATAGACTCATCTAGACTTGGAATGATATTGAAAGTTTAGCAATGGTTGTGCATGCACAGAATCAATCAAAGTATACTTTGAAAACAGGAGTTTTTTTTAAGTATACTTAGGACTTAAGCTCAATGAAACAGCAACTCCTGGAATCATTTTCAGTCCTACCCTTGGGGTCAAGATGCAGCTGTGATTCTTACATATTAAATGACCATGGACTTAATACACTGTAGTCATCCAGTCAACACTTTGACCGGGACTATGGAACACATCAACTCAGTCTGTCATAGATTTCACTCAATTCCTGTCAGAGCTTTTACATAAGTTCTGTGAAATGCACAGAAGATTTTTTTGTGCACATGGCCATAATCTAGACAAATACTTTTTCATGTCTTTGGAGTTTGCACCCAGTGAACATCAAGTCACATCCATCACTCAAAACAAGGCTTTTGGGGATAGCATACTTATTAGAGCTACTCAGTAAAAAAAGGTTGGACACTGTTGTTTCAGGAACTGGTAAATGACAGCTGGGCTTTACACAAAGGGCTCTGGTCTCTGGAAGCTCTACATCCCTCTGTGGTTCTCTCATCAGTCTACAGAGAACCTGAGTGGAACTGGCAGTTCAAACAAGGAAAGAGCAATTTTGTACAGGCCCCTCTTTCAACTTGGACAAAGTGGCATGTGGAAATGTGTTTGTAAGGCCTCTGTTTTTACTGAGACTATTTCCCTTTCTGCATTGAAAAAAAGGATCAAAGAGTTGTAAGTCGGTGCCCATTCTCCAACACACTGTGGTGCTTACACAGGTGGTGCATGTTCAGATCTGGCCTGCAACATTTCCTGATTCCATTTCTTCTCTTTTCCTATCATTTACTGTCATCACTTTATTCTTTACTAAATAGTAATGGCAGAATGGTAGACAGGTGGACGATAAGACATTCAGTTCATGGTTGTCATGTTTAAGATCTGGCACTTAAACTTAAACCCATTCCTAGCCACTTGCCAATCCAAGTAAAGCAAAACCAGCTTAAGACTTTTACGATTATTTATTTTTATTATGAGTCATCCTATTGGTTGACAGTGGATATTTATAGTCTTTAAGCAGTTAAGCCTTGGATGGACATGGCAAGATGGGGAGGGTCCCCCCTCCTAATGTGATGATACAAAGTGGTGATATAGTTTAAATCCAGCTATAACACATCTTGACAAGCTGAGGCTGCCATTGATAATAACTTCCTTTACCTCACCACCACATCCACACAAGCCCTTACTTGAGAAAAGTCAAGGAAGGGAAAGTAAGAGAGAAAGGCAAAACCACTGAATCTGACCAAAGCAGTAGCAGCACACAGCTTACTGCATATATTTAGGCAGGTGGAATAAATTAATGAAATCAGTCCTGTAGATCACACCAACAATAATCAAAAGCATGTAGCCTATTCAGACCAATGGGGCTTATTTTTATAAGCCGCACTTAAAGCACCCACAGCGAATTGGCACATTTAACATCCTATGGAATCCTGTCAAATTCCTGTTTCCACATATGCTTTGCAACACTAGTGCCATTGTTAAAGCACTGCATTCGATGGTAATCGGTGTTGAAATTTCCGAAGAAAGTTGCAAAAGCACCGTGATCGCCACATAGTGTCCCATAGTAGGCCAACCGATCTGGTTCAATCAGCCTCAAGACTATTGCTTCAGCGATGTACAATTGTGGTTTTATGGACTGGAGTTCTTCACTAGTCATTTTAGTCACCACACAGTGTTGCGTTTACTTAGCTCAGCCCTTTTCTCTCCTCCTTTGTACAGTGGAGCCGCTGTAAACATAATATCAGGCTGATATAGCCCTAGCCTCTGTGCCCAAGTCGGACTGCGGCCCGCTTGCTTGCTGAGGGATTGAGTTCCCACTGCCAGTTAAGCTCCGAACATTGTTTTCTTTGGGCCCAGGCCACTCAAGGCATTTCCAGTCCATTCAAAGTAAACAGCAACACAGCTGCTAAACTCTCTTGTCAATGAAAGAGTGGTTGGCATTCGACCTCCACCTTCCAGGGTCCTCCTCATAATGTACGGCATTTCTAATTTTCTCATGTTGACAAAAGTCTGAGTGAGAAAAGAAGGTCATTGTTCAGCCTTGTTGAGTCTTTGTGTGACTTCACCCTTTTTGAACTGTGAGGCTTTCTTAGCCACCCTCTCACTGCTACCAACAGAGACCCCTTAGCCCTCAGTCCTGTTACCATTCTCTCACAGACAAAAATCACTTTTTCAAGGCAGGTTAATTAAAATGCCTTGCTGGGGATTTTAAACCTTGCTGTTTTTTCAACGGCTTGCCCTACACACCCCTGTTCTGCTCCCTCAAAACTTTGGTTCTTTGATTTAAATCTGTGAAACCCTGAAAAGGTCTACTTGTGTTGCATTTGGCTTCATTCTGGTTCCCTGAAAAACTAAATAAAAAAGCCACTGGGGGTAGGGGAACCATGTGGCCATGCAAGCAAGAAGTGAAAGACTTTACAAAGGTTTGATAATTAATAACAATTTCTGGTTGGAGAGAATTTCAAGAGAGAATAAAAAACAGACCATGAGGCAATCACAGTGCTGTGAGAGATGGATGCTGGCCAGAGCAAGGTCAACTCTGTCAACCGCAGTCCTATGAGGCCCGAAGGCTGCATTGTCTACAGGCCTGGCTGTGATGTCTACAAATAGCTCTCCAATGGCCAATCGCTAACTGTTGCTCCTAGCTAAAAAAGTACAGATTTGGTCCAAATTTTTCTAAAGACTCCCTACAGAGTGTCTGATAAATGCTGGTAGGACATCACTATGTAAACAGCTCTTGAGTAGCAGGCTGGGGAAGGTGGAGGTCAGTGCATGTGGCCCACATATGCTGGACTCAATCAGGACATTGATCTCAGAGGTTAGTGTTAATTACAGATTATTACTGAACCACAAATACAGTCCGGGCAGGACCGCTCGGCCTGGGACAATTTTAATAATGAGTGACAGCTTTGCTGTACGTCTGAGACAGTCTATGAGGTCATGGTTGGAAATGTCAAGGTGAAAATTTGATTTTTGTTTCTGATGGGTGTTGTTTTTGGTTTCTTGTTTGATTAGATTAAGGGATGCTGAGATGAGCGAGAACATTAGACTCTTGCTAAGACCTCTACACGAGTATCCTATAGTCATCCCATTACAAAAAAGCATATTCCATAGGATAGATATTGGCCTAGCCCCTGAGTGGGTCTCTGGGAAAAGTCATGGGAGGAGTGTAAAGTTTATCAACTGCACCGAGTGACTTCTGACCACACGAGCATTACTTTTCCATCTCCCTGTATGCAGATGAAATTCCGGCTGAAGAAAAAAATCTAAGCAGAAGAGCCAACAGCTGGCTGCTCCCCTTAGCTCTTTTGAGTGTTCAGGTCCATGATAACTCCCTAGTAAATTGGATCATCAATCTTCCAGTCATACCGGTGGAAAAAGTCTTACATTGTAGCGTCAGGGTTAGCCCCACATATGGAGCTGTTTATAGGCTAATCCTGATAGAAGCACGAGGAGCGGAAGGGCACCAGATAGATCCCACCTCCCATCCATCTAGACCTCATCCCATTTTCTGAAAAAGATCAACCATATTAACCACTTCCACAGAATAAAACCTTTTTGATTGTAGCACTAAGCCCACCCAATTGTGCTCTTCCTGCCCCTTGAAAGAAAAGGGTTGAAAGATGTTGATTTTGGAGTTACTCTGATCACTTTCGTTCCTATCATTCCTGGTCCACACTGAGTGCATTACGTAGAAAGCACATTCCTTTAAAAATTTGACTGCCAGCCATGAGTAATCGAAAAGTAACAAGTAAAATAATCTGTAGGAATGTTTGTGTCCTACAGCTCGACATCAAATGTTGCAAATTCTGACATCAGAGCCGGGTCAAAGATCAACTTGGTTTAAAAAAAAAAAAGCACCTCAGGTTTGGCATAACCTTTAGCTTTGCTTTGCTTTAGCAGTTCCCATGGAATGTGAGCTTGTAGAATTACAAACAAATCATTCTACAAGGACTGTAGCAACATCTGGCCATAGTTTTTCCCATGTGTTTGTTTACTAAAACCGAAGGACAAGAATCAAAAAGAGTGTATACACAGCTAAAGCTCTTTTACCATTGTGTGGATTAGTGCACAACTTGATCCGAGCATTTCTGGCAGTCTGAAACTCATGGGGGCCCAGGCCCTGACAGCGTGTGTGTCCGTGGGACCTTAGGCTGTTGTTCCTGGCAGGCCCCTGTCACAACTCTCCACCTCCTGATACTCTCCCCTCTCCGCCTCCTGCTCCTGTTCATACAAGCTAGGACAATGTGCATGTAATTAGCAGTTCTGTGTGGCAGAAGCAGCTGAGGTCTTGCTGCCTCATGGGCATAAGCAGCACTGCTCTGGAGACTTGCACACAAGAAGCTTTGGGCTCTGGCTGAAGTGGCCACTGTGCAGACAGCAGGATGATACAGAGGGAGGCTGTCTTTCCAATTATCACCCAGCAGCAGTTCACAGAGGTGCCAGACAACAATGCAAACTGATGTCTGAGTGAAATAAGCAACTTCCCATCCATGTTCCGTTCGCCAGTCACTCGTGGGAAGGAATTAAGATCCATAATATGGGTTAACAGTTGTTGGCTGGGATACAAATGGGACATAAGTGGGAATCTATGAGGCATAAAGTAAATTTTGCTTTGGAATTAAATGTTTGACTGTTTTTCTCAGTTCTGTGTGAGCTAAAGGAGGGGGGATTTCCACCCAGAGAGATGAGAAATCCTTACATGCTCTTCTCGGTTACAAAGCTACAGAGCAGGACGACAATGTTAAATGCATACAAACTGACAAAGAAAGGGAATATATGGAGTGAGGGAAAATCTATATGAGACAGCCCTCTACCCCCTCCACCCAACTACGGCAAGCCGGGAAACGGATAGGCTGAGAGATTTACGTAATTGCTGAAAAGTTTGGATTTCTTTTCATGTTCAAGTGTTCCATTTAAAAGCAGTCTCATGTCTCATGGTATGCTAATGGCTATTTTCCTCAGACAGGTCTTTGGCTAGCCCTTTTCCTTTCCTGCCAGAAGTGCTGGTCTACACCATCCATGCCAAGATTTTCCATAATCTGGCCACTCACTTTCCATTGGGTGCAATACATAAAATGAAAAGGTCAGTTTAATGTCAACTGTCCAGCCTTAACTCACAAAACTCGTATCATTTTACAAATAAGATCCCTTGTTTTGACATTTATAGTGCGTATTTCATTGCTATGGGTAGTTCTATGAAAACGCAGGTCAATTCAATTTGATGACTAACCTTTTAACTTATTTAAACTTTTTGCAGCACTGCCAAGGCATGATTAAAACACAAGTCGCAAGCTATTTTCTCATTCACTTTGTCTTATTTGTAATGTCATGCGCTAAATTCTTAAACACATTTCAGCTGTGTATGTTTTGTTCCGAAAATGTCCAGCTTAAAAGCATCTTGTCTTTTGTCCAGACCTTTGCTCATGACCACAGAGAATTGCAGAGAAAATGACATAATACTCATCCTTAATGAAGACGTACATTTGAGCGCATAACGCTTCTGCTGCTGTATTGCCTGATCGTGCTCAAGAGTGCAACACGGCTATTTGAAGGTCACTTTATGGGTAAAAGTTTTTTACAAGTCCTGACCTTAGAGGAGCTGATGGACAGTTCAGATACACATGTAGACTATCGCTCTCCCTATATGCTCATTCTCCATAGTCTTCCACAGGTGGAACCTCTCTGGACATTCCTCACTTCTGACGTGAACAAGTGAATAGAATAAAGCAGTCTGTAAATCTGGCACATCACCTTTATTGACACAAATCACAGATTTATGGACTCATGGCCATGTGTGTGTGCATTAAAGGAAGTGTAAACCACATGTCTTGCAGCTTTACTTCACGCACGTACCTGTAGCCGTCAAGAATATGCTTAACACAACCCATTTTGCTTTCAGTACACTGTAAAACCCAACACTCAACTTTACTAAATGAAATGAATGTAGTTAACTAATCATTTGAAAAGAATTTTGAACTCAGTGTTGAAGGTAATGAGTTACAGTAATTAACTCCTCATTACTTTAACTTAAATGGAGTAAGTTTAAAAACGGTCCTCAAATGGTTTGAGTTGCCTTAACTTTTACTCAGTTGGATTGAGTTATATTCATTTATCAGGTTTTACTGTGCTTAAATTGCTTAGTTTACTCAAATCCATCCATCCATCCATCCATCCATTCATCCATCCATCCATCCATCCGTCCGTCCGTCCGTCCGTCCGTCCGTCCGTCCGTCTGTCTGTCTGTCTATCTATATATCTGTCTATCTATCTGTCTATCGGTCTGTGCATTTAATAATTTATTTTTTATATTTTTATTAATTCATTGATTTATTCATTTGTGATTTCCTGCTTATGATTTCTGTAAAATGCAGTACATTCTTTAGATCTGTATATATAAAGAAACATATCAGTAAAGAATGATAAAGCACAGCTGAACCTTATCCATAGTACGTTTTGTCTGTTTGATAAAAGCAGTTTCTCGTAGCGAGGAAGAATCTGATTTAGTAAGATGAAGTTTCTCACCAGACGGGGGCACTACGACTGCAAAATGGGGACCAAAAATCATAAAAAAGTGAAACTATCTCAGGAGTGACAGAACTCAAATCATATGTGCCAACAAGTATATTTCTGCGGTATTTTAATCATTGCGTGGTATAGTTAATTATACTGTGATTAAATCAAAAATCACCACAGAGTTTTAGTCAGTTCCAAATATATTTTGTAATATAACATTTGATGCCTATAGGCTATGAAGTGTTTACAATATAATATAAACTTATTATGTTTTAAAAATACATGCATACATTTTATTTTTATTCACACTTGCTTTTTAACAATACCACTTATCAGTTCAAATGTATTCAGTTTTTTATTAGCCTGTATTTTATTAATATTTTATTTACTTTTATTTAATTAATTATTTTACCAAATAAATACACCAGCCTTGAATTTATTTATTTATTTATTTAAATTCTATGTCAGTGCTATTTTCATGTATTGATTTATTGCGATTCATTCTCCTGCATTTGTCATTTTAGATCATAAGACGACAAATGTGTCTTTTGCAGTTCAGATGCGGCTTTATAATTCATAACTTCGTGTTGTTTCCTCCAAGCTAATGAGCATTTGATGTGAGGAGAGCTATTTGAAGCAGTCCCAACCAACTTCTCGAGTCGAGACCCCAAATATCCCTGAATGACATCACGCACGTTGGCCAGTAGGAGTGTGGAGCGCAGAGTTTGGGGGCTGGAAATCAAATAGGTACGAGCTCTGCTGAAGTTTCTCAATCACTATCAATGAGGATTTGCATGCTGGACCCAAAAAAAGCGGAATTGGTGAAGAATGAGAAGGAACCACTTTGGACAGTTTGAATGATTCTGGAGGCTTTTATGGACTCTTTTCTCTTAGCAGCGATGCGTGTTTCTAACTTTTGATGCGCATTTACAGTGGTGTGGACAAACATATGCAACTTCACGTTTGAATGGACAAAGCTTTTTACCGATGAAGTTTTTTAAAACTGGAACTACTTTATGCCGCTGTCGTAGTTCATCGTTAAGTTTTCCCAACTTGTCCTACCTGTAGTGTTATTTCGCGCGCGGAACTTTATTGGCTGTGAACAAGACACGGAGACTTTTTTGTTAGCCTTTGGAATTTTTGTTTTATAAATAGTCCGCAACACTTTTGTTTTATAGCATTTTGAATATTTCTAGTATCGTTATTGGGCTGCTATCAGCCTCAGAGGATATATGATGCGGTGGGTAAAGTATTGGGGGACAGTGGCTGTGCTCTGCGGGCTGCTGAGCTGTGCTGTGAATGGATGCCCGCATAAGTGCAGTTGTTCGGGCTCTCATGTGGATTGTCAGGGTCAAGCCTTCAAGACGGTGCCTAGGGGAATCCCGAGGAATGCCGAGAGACTGTAAGTACGCCTATTATCGCGTTATTCGAATACCGATAATAGAATGACAGCGGCTTTTATGACTATGACACCGTCGCGATTTCATGTTCTGTACGAGCGGGAGATGCGGTACAAGTTATTGGCGTACTTAAGATCAGGGAACACATTCACTACACTTTTTTTTTTAAAACCAAAACAGCTGATTTCTGATTATTGATGGTGGTTATGTTTAGGTATGGGACAGGGTTAAGGGGTCTAGAATGCAGCATATACTTTAATGATAGACTAATAGGCTATGTGTTAATTAATATAATAAACAGCCAAAATTATATTACCATGCATGGTACGTATAAATGCGCTATGTGTTCACTGATGTTTTTTGCAAGTATTTTTTACTTGTAGAGCCCATGTTACACACATTTAGAACTTTGATTAAACACTGAATTTTGTATTTGTTTTCAAGCAGTTATTTTGTTGCTAATTAAACCTAATTTTTCTTACTGGATACCAATATTCAATGAATGTTTTTCAAAAAAGTAAAAGCAATTAGTTTGTATACAAAAGTGTTTCAAAAATCCCCAGCAGCTGTTCAAAATGGAATACTAAATCATGAATACATTTTCTTGCAATTTTACTTTGAAATGTACAATCCATTATTTAATCAAAAAGGGGCTCTGGGTTTCCCATGGGTCACTGACATGTTTACATATACTGAATTTATATGAGAGAGATTAGTTTTAATAATACATCAATAACGGGCTCTTTAAAAGACAATATTTCTCACTTGCTCAAACTGGAATTAAGTAGCACTTTAGTCAAGTAAATTTAGGTCACACATGCTACCATTGGGGGCAAATAAATGTGCAAAAAAGTTGATTGATGTTATATTTGCTTTATCTATCTGCTGGTATTCGTTGTTTGAGTCAAACACAGTTCACATTTTGTTTTGAAATATTTATTATTATCATTATCAGTATGGGATGTATTCGATGTCATGTTTTGGATATGCATCAACTTAAGTACTGTTTTGTTTATACCAACAATAATTACATCCATCTTATGAGTTGCCTAACTTATAAAGAGTTCCCACTCCGCTTTATGCATTAGTCTGATTGTTTGATGAGTTAGTCAAGTAAAATCACATTTCATTTATTAGATTCTGACTGTTATGAGAGAACATTTAGATATGAACTGCTCCTCATGTGTCCACATCTGAATGTTGAACAGCGCTGCAGCTGATTCTTTCATCCAGTATAATGAGTTTACACAAACATTAACATGATTAATGGCCATATGGTGTGAGTGTGTGTATGTACCTTGGCTGTATTAGTTGGAGAAACACAAGTCCGTTGAGGGGCGCAATGCAGCTGAAGACTGACTTTCTTATGTGTTTAGATTACTCCTAACCACTGGTGAATTTCACTGTGAAAATAGCCTTCATTTTCTCATTTCCACCTGCGGCACTTCTGTCGTGATAAACCGTGACAGTTCTTTAAATATCACAACCATCTGTTACAATACAATGCTTTTAGCCTGAATTTGATAGGAAAAGCATTCAGTGGCCCGATATTTGCTTGAACCTTCCGTCCTTTAACCCCTAAAGGGCTTTTCAGTGGAATTTTTCATGTGGAGAGAAAAATAAATAAGGGTCACGACCCTCAGTATATTGGATTTGTTTTAAAATATAACATGTCAGGTTGAGTCTTGAGTCTTAAACTAGAGACAGATGAAAGTTTTTGGCTTCTGGTTAATGGCAAAACAACAAAACCATGAAAAGCCTCTAAAGGTTAGCACCGAGCTACGGCATCTGTAACATAGCAGACTGCTGAAAGTCTGGGACGACCCGTCGCCATGTCTCCTGGGTACGATTAACACGCCACCGGGTTTCCCAGAGCACCCCGGAGTGTTGATTTAACTGTAATGACTGCACCTCTGCCCTAAGCAAGGCCTAGTTACCCACAATTCCAGAGATCAGGCACATTTCCCTCTAATAAATGTGCATTTATTTGAAAGGCTTTTCTTTCTTTGACAGCTCCTATGATTTTGCGCTCATTAGTAGCTGTCGCAACTATAATATCCCCTTTCAGTCATTCACACACATGTCTCTCTTTCATATCCCTTGCTCTAATTTGCACCAGTTACACACACACTTTGCAGCATTTAATAGCAAATTTGCTCCGCTGAAGACTCTGTAGCGCACTGGCCCTTTTGCAGTTAACACTTCAGGAAGTTGGCATAGCTTGTTTGGTTGTCTGGATCAGGAGAGTAAATGTCACAATGAAGTTTGGTGTGAATCCACCAACTCCAACTGTTGATTGCATATCCGTTTATCAGCATTTGCTTATGCTGCTTGTCAGATTTTCCTTTTACCACAGCGAGTCAGTCAGCGGGATACTATAAGTGTGTGTGTTTGTTGTGTTGGTGTTGGAGCGAGTCAGGAGGTGGGTTTGTGGTCTCCGGTGCCCTGCTGACCTCAGTGGGCATATGAGGAGCATATGTGAAGCCTCTCGCTCAGTGAGCGTTCACACACTGCAGCCTGCCAGACAGCTGCTGGCACTGCTTGTGGGCAAAGTCTTCGGGGAGAGATTCGCCACCCAGCCTTAACAAAAAAAAAAAAAGTGTTTCATGTACGGAAAAATATTTAATGTGCCTCATTTCAGGCAGTACATCAAAGCTTAGTGCTGTCTTTGGTGAGTTTGGGATCCAGCAGACCTCTCGTCACCAAAGTCTCTGAGAGGTCACTCTAAATGTCCGGGACCCAGATTTCTGTGAATCTTCCAAGCTTGTGTCATACTTTTAATGGAGGGCTGCAATTGATAATGTGCACGCCTCCGGGCCGTTTCAGGTTTACGAGAGCTCTTGTTTTGTGGGCTTTGTCACCAAAGCAACACATCAAGGGCTTCGTTATTCTCATCAGCACATCTTGTTGGTTATAGCAGAGTGTAGCTTCATTTGACAGTGTTTATCAAAAGCTAACAAATATGAATAAAACCTTGTGTGGTTTTATGATTTCGTTTCCGTGATGTAAGTATCACAAACTCAAACAACGGGTTGTGGTTAGCAACCAGTAAACAAAAGAATCAAACCAGAATTTCTGAAGGATTTGATCAAGATTTTACAAGGCCTTTGATACACAGAAAGACTCAAATGTGACTCAAAGGTCCAGTTTATTGTCAGAATTAGAATGTGCTTGGATCGATTAGATCACAAAGACATTTGCTTTTACACATAGTATCTCTTTTGTCCACTTTAGTTATTTTTTTATGGGTCGGTAGGGCTGGGCAATTTGGCCTAAAATTAAAATCTTATATTATTTAAACATTTTTACTCGATTATGATTAATAAACAATTATTTTATAATTTTTTTATTTATAAATAAATATGCTCAAATATTACAGGTGGTATTTTTTGGAATTAAGGTGAATGAATACTTTCTGAATGAAGGTTGCCTTACTTGATTTTAAAATAATTGCAGCAAAGACACTCTATCTACTATCTATGATTATTTATTGAACATCAATGCTGAACAACTGAAATTAAAGCACACATTTTCTAAAAACAATTCACTTTTATTTTAATAAAAAGTAAAAAAATTAATAACTTGCACTTTTGAAAAAAAAAAAAAAAAACTACTGTAGAGAAAGTAATCGAAAAAATTTACCTGGAAAATTTTGATTGATTATAGGTTCTTCTGAATGTGGATTTTGATTACTTTTCGATTAATTACCCAACCCTATGGCTCGGTGTATGTATGTGCTTTTTACAATCCTTCAGGCTAATATTATGAAATATGCTTACATATGAGCAACACGGAAGTAGTAGGAAGTGTAAAAAACAATACTTAGAGCTTTAAGCTATTGATAGCCCCAAAACTATGCTGAACACAGTTGATTGCGTTTTGCAAAACAATTTGGGTTGTGTTTCCCAAACAATGACATAACTTGTGACTGAATTACCTTAGTATGATGCATCATTTGGGAAAAGATGTTGTGACAAATGTTTCCCATAACCAAAGTTGCTTTGTCGCAGATCCTTGTTTAAACCACCTTAGTTATGACATAAAATGTCCATAATGATTTCATCATGAGCCAAATGGCATTCAAAATGGCATAAATGTTTTCAAAGAGCACTGCGAAGGGAACGCAATTATCAATCTGAAGATCGCTTAAACTGAAATGTAAAAATACTTGAAAAGCAAATAAAGAGAGATGATTTTAATGTTTAAATCATTCCAAGTTTAAACATTGGAACATGTTAAAGGAATAAGGCATAGAGGGTTGACTAGGAACAGAACAAAACCAACAACTATTCTTTTAATCACAGCTCTAGGGGTAGTTGCAAGCGTACAAGTTTGCGATGCCATTCGTGAATGTTCGTAGGAACGATGTATTTGGGAAACACCAATTCAACGAACTATGTTTGTAATGATGCAACTTGCGACCTTAGTTGACTAACGATGGTTTTTGGAAGTGCAGGCGAGTGCACTACAACATGTTTCATAATGTTTAAGTTAGGTCAGTAGGACAGAAAAGGTAGTCTTTTGTCTTTGTTTGAATACTTTCGATCACCTCAGCCACACTTTATAAAGCGGTCTGGTCAAATGTGTTTAAACTGCCTTTTGAAGTCGTGTAGACTGGGCAAATTCAAAATGTTTTAGACTCTGTTCACACTTGTATTTAGCTTTCCCCAAGTGATCAGACCAAACATCTTAATACCAGGTTTAAACAGGGCTAAAGTTGGGGAGTAAAATTATAGCAGTTTCACTTTTTATGTTATGAGTTTTTCAGAAGCAAGAAAATTTTTGTCACAAAACAAAAGAAAATAGTAATACATATTGACAAAATGCTACAGAATATCTATTTTGCTAATGTGCAAAACGAGGCAGTAATCAAATACACCCTCTTAAACTGTTAAATCTAAAGGATTCATGTAAATGTTTAAAATTTATTAACTAATTCACTTCATTGTACACACTATTTGTGCTGTGGAATAGCTGGTTCATTACATATACTGTGCTTTACTTTATTAGGTCACAGCTGCCATAAACTAACAGAATTAATTACCAAATTACTTTGTTTTCATGTTTCTGTAATAGCTAATCCACCAGTTTGTGTAAGGTCTTTAGTCACATTAGTATTTCTAAAGCTAAAATATAATTATTGTTAAAATCACACTTTCAGATACCCCAAAACAGTTATTTATCTGCAGCCCTTCAAGCTTAAGAAAGACTATGAATGTGTTAAAATTCAAGAGTTAAAATGCAAAATAAATTTGACATCACACTCCTGTTTAAAATGGTGAAAAGTCAGGAACTCTCTGAAAAGTAAGGAGTCCATATTAAAGTACTTCACGATGCTGAATGGCCTTTCTCTTTATTATGACAGGTGGTCTAATAAATTTGTCAAGCATTGCACATGTATATAAATTATATTATTTTCTGGTTCCATTGGTTGTATTTAGTTTCAGATCATACCATAAGACGCTTTAATGCTTCTAGACATATTATCTCACATATGAATTAAAAGCTTAAATGGATTCAGTGTGGTCTGCTACCTTTTATTTATGGCCTACCTTTTCAAACATTCTGATTGGATAAAATGTAACTACTTTAGCTTGGGAAGTAATGACTGCAAAATAAACACTCCTCTGCCTAACGTCAGTCTCGGTACCAGACAAAACAACTCGTTTGAAAAATTTATACAGGAAACATAGTGGAAATAGAGCGCCTCAAAGCCAAATAAATAAACCCACGGTGGCCTGGTACAGAGGCTGTTGTTCAATATGGTCAGTCGGGACGCTCATTTTAACTGATGTTCCTGGTTATGACGTCTGTGGAAAGAGGGTGAGAGAGGGTACCGTTGGTTACCCCTGGAGTCCAAAATGAGACTTGTGTTATTGATGAGCCTTTTGTAGCCTGGCTGTCATATTGACTTTCACACAGACATGTTGAAGATGCCCTTGTCACCTCTCAGCCAAGCGTTACTCTAGTAATTTAAGAAGTCATATACTGTGCAAGAACACAGAGCCATCTGCACATTTAGCTGTCAGGGTTGGAAAATAAACCATCTTGGGGGCAAGCGATAAAAAAGAAAAGAAATATGAAATAATTCATTTTTGTCCGCTCTGCTTAGTGTGAAGTGAGAGTCCTTCAGCGAAAAATGCATCCAGACATGGCAATAATGAAAATATTTACTAAATGAAACACTCCCTGAGATGAAAACTGCCATTGCTCATAAACACTGTAGAGGAACTCAAAGATTCACTGGTTTGTTCATTTTTCTGTCTCCAGTGGAATAAGTTGCCCTCTTTTCCAATGTAATTCAAATACAACCCCAAATCCAATCCATTTAAACCAGTAGACTTTCCATTTTTATCACGATCACAAATGCCATTTACCAAAGACAATAAACAATCATCACTAGGTAATCAAGGATAAAAGATTACATTTTTGTGGTTGTGGCTTTGCCGGTAAAAACGTGCGTATGGAACCCTGTGATGGTTTCAGGGTATATGGAAATGTTATGAGCTTTTGAGGTGGTAATAATGTGTCGAGAGGTACACCTCAGGAATTCTGGAACAGGTCTGCATGTGTCCAGTGGAGATGTGTGGTAGCCACATGGCTGTTGGCTGCATGGCTCATGGGAGATGAAAGAACAGCAATAAACCCCCCCTCCCCATACACATTTGATCCCGTGCAAGTGCAAACCAACAAGCGTTACGGTGGAGAACTTCCAGAGAAATCGGGAAAAGGAAAGTGCTTTGTTATGCGAGAGTGAGGAGGATGCAATGAAGCATCCATCCGTTTGAAATGCACAAAATAATTGCATCCTGTTCACATTAAAGTTATTAAAGTATCCCTATCTGCATCTAGTGTTTAACATCTGCCTTATAATTTTCACTGGCATACGGATGCCTCGGCGAATTACCTCAGTGAAGAAGAAATGATAATTAATACAGTCATTTAATGAAGAGATAATAGGTGGTAGAAATTACAGTGTTCTGTCGCTGACAGTTATGACAGGGGTTCATTTAAATGCAAGGCACAAGCGTAATCTCATGTTGTTTTTTATCTGTGCGCATCTCAGAGGCGTGCAGTTGTAATTAATCAATAGACATGAGAAACATAATTTGGTCTTATTGATGCATCGTCTATCTGTTCTGATAATAACTTGTGCATACATGCGGAGAATATTAATGTGTTGGGATTGTGAAGTTGAACACAAGTAATGAAAAACAGCCATCAAAGGCGTCCAAACCAGAGGTCCGAAAGGAAGAACTCATTTAAGATTCCCAACAATGATGAGAAGCTTTCAGGAGGAAATGGAGCATACCTATCAGCTTTTGAGGACTAGAGTAGCGTGGCTTTGAGGAAAATAACAGAAGATTACGACAGGAAACGCATTGAGAGGCAGGGTATCGTATGGGAACAGAAAAAGCAACTCTTTTGTTTTCATGCACATGTTTTACGCTCGTCTTTGAGGTCTTGGGGTACCTCAGGCGCCTGCTGTGTTGCAATTGTTGCTACAGTCAAAATATACTCTGGCCAAAATTGCGAAGATTCTTCTCTTTTTGTGCCATTCTGAGAAGCACATTTTACCAGACAAGTCTGCCGGCTCATGTCTAGGACAAGCTGGATTGAGTGGCGTAACTGCGTGCGTGGGTGGGGTGGACCCCCGAGGGGGGGCATTGTTAGTTTGGAACACCTGCCGTTTGAATGGGCACCTTATCTCCTCAACAAGTTAAAACAAACAATAGCCAGTAGGGGGCTGCTATATCTGTGAACTCCACCTTGTGAGTGTAACCGGAGGTTTGATTGAGTTTCTAGAGGAAGAGGGACTTAGTTAGCTCCCCAGGCTGTTAACACATACTGTAAAAAAAGGACACAGTGAGGATTGAAGTGAAGGATAGAGTGAGGAGGAAATGTGCGGTGTTATTAGTGGGATTACATTGCAAGCAGGTGAGAGGATACGAGATGAGAAAAGTGCAGAAGGGAGAGCTACTGGGAGATTAGGGAAAGAGAGTGACATAGAGGGACTGGGAGGATAGGGATTTTTGTCAGCACTATATATATTGGATTGTTGAGAAGTGAAGTGTGATGCATTATGATTGCTGAGTGTAATACTGGAGAAATGTTATTTGCTTTATTTAAAAAGGGTGTTGTAAAGTTTTTCAAATGTGTTAGACACTATAACTAGTCCATTGATTATTATGTTTAGTCTTCTCAGTTATAATTAAATGTAATTCAGTTAATTAAAATAACAATAATACTAGCTATTTGAAAAGAAAATACTTAAGGGCATTAAACACTTCACGTGAACTACTGTTCAAATATTTGTGACTGGCAATATACACAAATATTTATGAAAAAGGCATTGTTTACAATATACAGTTGAAGTCAGAATTATTAGCCCCCGCGAATTATTAGCCCCCCTGTTTACCCCCCCCCCCCCCCAATTTCTGTTTAACAGATAGAAGATTTTTTCAACACATTTTTAAACATAATAGTTTTAATAACTGATTTATTTTATATTTGCCATGATGACAGAAAATAATATTTGACTAGATATTTTTCAAGATACTTTTATACAGCTTAAAGTGACATTTAAAGGCTTAACTAGGTTAACTAGGTTAACTAGGCAGGTTAGGGTAATTAGGCAAGTTATTGTATAACAGTAATTTGTTCTGTAGATTCTCGAGAAAAACTATAGCTTAAAGGGGCTAATAATTTTGTCCCTAAAATGGTGTTTAAAAATTAAAAACTGCTTTTTATTCTAGCCGAAATAAAACAAACAAGACTTTCTCCAGAAGAAAAAATATTATCAGACATCCTGTGAAAATTTCCTTATTCTGTAAAAAATCATTTGGGAAATATTTAAAAAAGAAAAAAAAATCAAAGAAAGGCTAATAATTCAAACAAGATGATTTGACATTAAAAAAGCGAGTGATTGCTCCATAAAGAGGTTATGTTTTAATCTTAGATTGATCTTACGCAATCACGTGATGTGATTTTGCGGGTTAGAGTTGACCAAGCTTGAAGTTTTCAATGCCATGAACTTCAACACTTTTCGCTTGAGCTTGCGTTTCCGGTTTGTTGCATGTGTATGAATGAAAGACTATGGGGCGAAAAGTGCAGTGTGACAAGTTTCACAGTGTTTTGCGTTGCAAAGTTCAAGTTGGTAAACTCTGACTCTGAAGTTGCGAAATCAAAACATCACCTCTCTGTTCACATATGTAAAATATGGACCTATCGATTGGTTTTTAAAATGTCTAATCATGTTGCTTAATCCTTTTCGCAGCACTGTACAACATAATTTCACATTCTCAAACTCTAGTGTGACCGTGGCATTAGTGTGTTGAAGTAGGGTTGGAAATAAACAGTCCAGGAACTGGATTTGACACCCCCAATATATTGAATTGTTGTTTAATAACAATTTTAGTAAATAAATTTTTTATAACTAATTCTTATAGTTTTTTTACTCCTGTAGTGGCAGAGAAAAGTTTTAAGGTCAGTTACATAACATAATTTTTTGATATCATGCTAATATGCTGTTTTAGCATAAATACATGAATACATGCATGCAACCTTACTATCATTTTCAATCAGCCAAGCGATGTACTGAAGTGAAATGTTTGGGCTAATATCAAAAAATCTGAATTCCCTTCTTTGAAAACTGAAACCTTTACTAATACTTCTTCTGTAGGTTGTTCTATACATTATCTCTCAACATAAGTTATGATGTTCATTTATGCTTATTTTAGGGCTATAACTTGTAGTAAAGAAAGATGAAGATTTGGCCCCCATTTGACCCACTGAGGCCATAGAAAGTGATCTGCTATGTGTTAAAGAGCACCAACACAACATTTATTTTCAGAGTTTCATGATAAAATTGAATAAGGAAGCCAAACCTTATTCCCATCATGGAATGGCAGGAATGCTACATTTTATTTACACATTTAAAGTACTCTCCATAGAGAGACTGATCTTAAGATTTAAGAATCTATAAAATTGATTGAAACTAATAAATCAATACTGTCAGTTCAGCCATTGTCATAGTCCACAAAGCTGACACGTTTACCTGTTGTAGATTATCCAGGTTGTGTACGTGAAATAGATATCGAACACAAATAGATGCTAAGTAAATGTCCCTGCTTTGGTCTATAATTCTGTCATAAAACTTAATTTGGCCTAAAAAACTGCTGTTTTGAAAATGTTTGGTAGTCAAATGCCAGTGCGTCCTTTCATTAGTAGAACATCATTTATTTCATGTACAAATCTTTTGTAACATTATGAATATATTCAACGTGACTTTTGATAATTTTAACGTCTCTTTGTTCAGTAAATGAATACTTACTTACTGTACTTTCAAACTACAATATCAAAAAACTGTGTTCAGTGTAATCAGCAAATGTATGATGGGATGGCTTTAAATTCTTGAAACGGGTGTGAAAGTTTGTCAAGATAGTTTTCAAAATAAATGAGGCATGCCTCAAAACCAAGTGTTCTCTCTGCAGAGACAGCATCCTCTTTATGAACACATTTGATGCCCATGCTTCCTGGTTTTTCAGACATACTTGCCATATGGAGGAGGATCATGTTATGGAATTTGGGGTCTGTAAATGGCCTGTCCCCTGTAATATGTTTCTTATATGGCTCGTATTAGTCCGCTTGATGTGCGTTTTGTGGTTCTGGGGAAATCTTTTGAAATCCAATATGGCTTTAAATCAGATTTATAAATGTTTATGTATATTATAAGAAACACACGGAGACAGCCTGACGTTAGTACGTAAGTGTATGCGTGTGTCATTATATGTCACTGTATATTTCTCAACGTTAATCTTTTCAATGTGGTGGAGCTCCAGCAAACAGCACCCACAGAGGAAGGCAGTTACTCTCCATAGGCATGTATACTCATTTCGGTGAATGTATACAACTTTAGACACACTTGAAACAGCTGATAAAATAATAGTCTGGGAAAAGTATTGACTTGAATGGAAAAATACTTTAGTAATATATAATTCATTCCGATGGAAGGAGGGACGTTTTCCCAAATAAAAATGTTTCCAGGCAATCTGTCTCTTTTAAGCAGTTTGTTCCCATAATCTCACTCGCATTGCTTATATACAGAACAAAATGTTATTCCTTTGGCATATTTCTGTGTTTAAAATAAAAATCTGATTCAGATAAGCCAAAAAAGAAAGACAAAAAAGAAGACAAAAAAGAAGAACGAAAGAATAGCATTTTTATGGCATATGTAACTCTTCCAGATCTACTGCCAACATGGGAGGCAAACATACTAACAAAGATGCCAAAGACTGCATCAATCAGGGGATTGAGCTTCACCTGCACAGTTTTTAGTACATGACCTCTGTTGCACTCACCCTTCTAAACCTTATTCCTGTTATGGTCAGGGGTGGACTGGGACTAAAAATCAGCCCGGGCACTGTAGCCACAACAGCCCACATTACGACACTGACACACCCCCATGCACGGACGCGCACATTCACTACTTAGATTGGTGTACAGATGGTGAAATAATATAAGCAGTACCATATGTAATAGATATTTAAACATTTAATGTATGTGACTGGAACAAAAACAACCCATTTATAACAAATTTATATATGCAATCATTTCATTCATTCATTTTCTTTTCAGCTTTGTCCTTTTATTAACCTGGGGTTCACATGCCCTCCAAGCTTCAACCCATCACTTGGAAACCTCTATGCACACACAATCACAAACATGCACTACGGTCAATTAAGCCTACCCAATTCACCTATAGCACCTGTGTTTGGACTTGTGAGGGAAACCAGGATGAAACCTACGCAAACTCCACAAAGAAACACCAACTGACCCAGCCGAGGCTTGAAATAGCGACCTTCTTGCGCCACTGCGCTGCCCCCTTTCAAGACTATTTCATTTAATTTTATGCATTTGGCAGCGTCTGAATTTAGAAACTTTTTTTTTTCTGAGCTTTTTGGCACTGCCTTTAATTTTTATGCATTATCTCTGACAATTAGCTTGTTTGTAGCTTTATTTGACATACTTGCCAGATTTTTGATTATGTCCGGTTTACCTCTGATTTGTCGGCCCATCTCAAAACCATCCGGTTGTTGCCGATTGGGCCAATGCTTAACATTTATTATTATTATTATTATCATCGTCATCATCATCCTCATATTATTCACATCTTGAAAGAGATAAAAGCTGCCTGCATGCAAAAACAATACATATAAAAAAATTTATTAAAAAAACTGACCGGCCCACATTTAAAAAATGGTCCGGCCCTTCTGGCATTTGCCAGAATTGCCAGATGGCCAGTCCGCCCCTGGTTATGGTCATGGCACCAATGCAATCTGATTCTACTTGCATCACCACTTTGATCAGTAAGCAAACATATATTTCCAGCATGGGAGTCGAGACTTTAACAAGTAGGCCAAAGACCATAGGGGTGTGCCAAATCGCATACTGTTCTTATGCACTATTCTACGCCATTTTGAAGTATAAATAGTGTAGGTAGTGCATCACACTAAAAACTCTAAAAATAATAAGTGCACTTGAATTATCCGGATAATGCATTTATTCAACTGGTAAAACAAGTGTGGAATGTTGGACCCTTCATGCACTCAACAGTTGCACTCACGTAGCGGAAGGAGCGGAGCTATCGGCGCTAATATTGGATTACTTACTATTTATTTTGGATTGTGAAAGCAAAATTCTCCTCCCGATGGTGAATGTGGTTATACCCATGGCGGATATTATTTGATAGTTTGGTCATTTATTCCACAAAATTCCACAACATCGGGAAAATGGTTTGAATTTCTGCTTAGTAAAAAAACATTAGTGTTCCATTTGGGACGACACTACATTCATATACTATTGCTCTTGAGTGTGTACGTGCATGAGTACACATAAAAGTGTATAGTTTGCCATTTGGTCATGACAGTTGCTAATGCACCTTTTGAGACCCGGGCTTCCTTTTCACTCAACCCTCTAAATCTCACTCTCATCCAGGTCATGGCATCAGTATACTTTCTCTGGTTTTATTTGCGCTGCTTTAAACAGGATTTGACATTGGTGGTGGCACATTAACAAGAGTGCCAGATACTGCATCATATGCTAGTGTGCCTCTTGAGGCCAGATGAGTAAGTAAGGTTTATCCGCACAGCTTATAGCACCTTGTCATTTCTACACTTCTAAATCCTAAACCTCAATCCCATCCTGGTCACAGCACCAACACAGCCACACTGATTCTACCTACACCTCCACTGCACTTCACAGTTTTTTTGCATGTGACGCGGGTCATGATTACAAGAAGATTAAAGCTCTCTGTTACACACACCAGACAAAACAAAAGGGCAGGGAAGTGCTGACATGACCCTGAGCCTTGTGTATATGGGAGCATTTAGAGCCAAGGCAGCTCAATGGCAGCATGCTGAAAGTGAGTTGCCTCCAGCACAGTGTATGCAAGGCTGAAAGGCAGAACTGAAGTCGGCCTCTCAGACTCAGTATTCCGCAGCATGGCACTAATGCTCCCTGGCAGACGCCAGCTTTGAACAGTGTTGCCCTGTGGGCATCTGGTGCTGTTGAGGCACTGCCAGGGAGCCTCTGTGTTTAAGATCTCTGTTTACTGACTCTGCTGTGAGCTTAGACTTGAAAAATCATGTTTGAAAGCATAAGTGAAATGAAAAGCTTTTAACTTCTCTTAACCATCCTCTCTCCCCTTTCTCTTTCCAGGGATCTGGACAGGAATAACATCACCCGGATCACCAAAGTGGACTTCTCTGGCCTCAAGAACCTGCGCGTGCTGTAAGATGTCACTCTGTATCTCTCACTCTCATGGTTAATCCATCCTTTAACTCCCAAGTGCCCCTCCTCTTCCTTGTTGTCTTTATTGTCAAAGCCATCAAAGGGTTCGAAGCTGAAAGCTGGGAGGATTACAGCACAAGTAATAATAAAACAAACTGACATTTCAGCTGAGTAAATCTGACACATTTAACATGACCCTGTGGCTGAACCTCAAATGAAGTCATTGCCCTAGATTTAGTCAATCTTCAGACATGTTCTTGAGTTTGAAGAATGTTTAACAATATGTGCCATATTAGAAACATGAACTTTAAAAAAATGAATAAATGATGGATGCCATTTGGACAGTGGGGATCTAGTGAGTTAGTCTCCTCTAGTGAAAGTGTTTTTGCAACTTAATGACTGTAATCATGTGTTTCTCCGTGCTGTTTTCTTCCTGAACGAGAACCCGTAAAGAGAGAGGAATGGAGATAAAAATAAACAAGTGAAAAAAAGAGGAGTAAAATAAACGCCCAAGAGAGCAGTCGTAAGCAGAGGCAGTGGCTGGCGGGCAGCACAGAGGCAGTTAAAGGTGGTTTGTGATTAACGACCATGGCATGCACCAAAAGCAGACTTTCTCTCGGGCCCTGGTAATAGCTTGGACACCCCCTTATCTCTCTGGATAACTTGCACCATGATCCCCTCCATCTGATAGCATAGGACAAGCATCCAATCATACCAATGCCCTCTCTTACTCCTAAGCTTCACCCTCTGACATTGAGTTTTACAGTGTCAACGTTCATAGAGAAGTGCAATTTATTTATTTTTGAGGTTTTATGAGTATTCGTCCACATTTCTAAAGCACCAGAAAAGGTTTTTGGGGAGTCACAGAAGATAACATTACTTGATTTAAAGATGGTTCATCCAAAAATAAAATTCTGTCAGCTGCCAGTATTTACTCACCATTGACTTGTTCAGAACAATTTCATTTGTGTTTTTCTTTGAACAAAAAAAAAAATGTTTATGAAGAATGTATATTGGATACCTGGTACCATTGACTTCCATAGTATTTGTTTTTTCTCTTATGGATATTAATGGTTGGTTACATGTTTGCAACATTCTTCAAAATATATTCTTTTGTGTTCAATAGAACAATTAAACTCAAACTGGTTTGTAACAAGTCAAGGATGAAGGGTGTATGCGTATTCGTTGGGTACGAGACTTTCGGTTCGGTACGCATTGCAAACCGAACGATTCGATTTAGACTAATATCTAAAAAGATAAAAGAGATTAGGTACATAATATAATGTTTTCAGTGCAACAACCCTCAACATGGCATCCCAAATGACGTGGTAGACAACATGCTGCCTTCGCGTTGTCATGTTAAACAGTAGAACTCAGAATATCACATTATTAAAGCATGCACTCATTAGCAATATTGCTGCTGTGCTCGTGCTGGCTCCGCCCACGTTGCCCCAGCAACCCTGGTCCACGACACAAAACAGCCAATCTCAATAACCTGTTCGCACTACACCCGCCCACCTCCAAACTCTACTCCAGTCAGGCACGTGCTACGCTTGTTCGCAAAATGGCTTAAATTGTTAATGTAATCCCAGACATCCCAAGTCTCCCGGAAGTTTCGGGAGTCTCCCACAAATTCAAAGAGATGCCCGCAAACGTATCATAATCTTCCGGAAATTGCGCGTCTGCACCCCCCCTCCGGTTGCACACCCCTCTTCACCGCATACCTCCCAGCTCTTCAGGTACGTTGGGCACAACTCAACCCCCGCCGCTCAGATACATAGCACGCACATGCCTCCACCGCTCTTCAGAGCTGGAACAGCATTCAGACAGGCAATTCCTACATATTCAAAAAGGGCAAAACAAATCACTGAGGCGATCGGCACATTTATAGCTGTGCATATGAGAGATCTTAATTGGTAATGGAAATTTCTGGTTTTAAGAAAATGTTAAATGTAATTGTGCCCCGTTACATTATTCCTTCATAAGCCTATTTCAGTCAGAAAATTCCTGCTTTCAGATCCACTGAAATTGCAGATGACAGTCAAATCAGATCTGTGCTGTCTGAAGAAAAGGTGGACACTCATCTTTCTGAAAATAAAAAATACCTAAAAATAGGTTAACACCGAGCTCCATATAAAACTAAATTGTTTTTTTTCTTTTTATTTGTTTTACTACTACAATATTACATTAATTTTTTTTACAGGAAGCTTTTTGGTTTTGAGTATAAAGAAGGATTTGTTTTATTTGCTTCTAAGCAGAAACCCAAGAAGTATAACTCTATCACTGTTTAAAGTAAAAGAAAAAACAAACAAGATCATACTTTTAGGATGTTACTTTTAATACATAAAAAAATTAAATCAGAGAAACCCTCTGGCTTTTTTCTTTTTTTGCGGTATCGAAAACGTACCGAACCGTAACACCACTGTATCATGTAATATAGGAATAAATGAAGATTGACATAGCTGCAATATAATTTATTCAAAAATGTAGATTAAATGGATATACATCATAAACACACTCACTATCCTTCAGGTTAGTCCCTGATCTATCTGGGGTCACCACAGCGAAATAGTTCACAGATTAGATATATATTTACAAGCCACTTTATTAGGTACACCTGTCTAACTGCTTGTTAACACAAATTTCTAATCAGCCAATCACTTGGCAGCAACTGAATGCATTTAGGCATGTAGATATGGTCAAGATGATCTGCTGCAGTTCAAACTGAGCATCAGAATGGGGAAGAAAGGTGATTTAAGTGACTTTAAACATGGCATGGTTGTTGGTATATTTGAGAAACTGCTGATCACTGGGATTTTTATGTACAACCATCTTTAGGGTTTACAGATAATGGTCCGAAAAAGATAAAATATCCATTGAGCAACAATTTTGTGGACACAAATACCTTGTTGATGCCAAAGGTCAGAGGAGAATGGTCAACCGAGATATGCAGAAGAGCATCTCTGAATGCACAATACGGTGAACCTTGAGGCGGATGGGCTACAGCAGCAGAAGTCCACACTGGGTGCTACTCCTGACAGCTAAGTACAGGAAACAGAGGCTACAATTTGCACAGGCTCACCAATATTGGACAATAGAAGATTGGAAAAACGTTGCCTAGTCTGATAAGTCTCCATTTCTGCTGCAACATTCGGATGGTAGGGTCAGAATTTGGCATCAACAACATGAAAGCATGGATCAATACTGCCTTTTACCAACAGTTCAGGCTGCTGGTGGTAGTATAATAGTGTGTGGGTAATATTTTCTTGGCAATCTCAATTCAATAGAGCACCTTTGGTATGTGGTGGATCCAAATCATGAATGTGCAACCAACAAATCTGCAGCAACTACATGATGCTTTCACATGAATTTGGGCCAAAATCTTTGAGCAATATTTACAGTACCTTGTTGAATCTATGCCAAAAAAGGATTAAGGCCGTTCTGAAGGCAAAAGTGGGTCCAACCCGGTAATAGTAAGGTGTACCTAATAAAATGTACATCATATTGATTTATTTAAATATATTATAACATGTACACCACATTACATTTGCAGCCTGAACTAATCTTCCCTTTTATTAAAACGATTGAATTATATTATCTGCACCACATTTATATCATTTTATAAATCTTATATTAGATTGTTGTTAAATGAAACCAGCAATAATCATGATAAATAAACAATAATTATATGCTAAAATAATTATGCATTGACCATACCTGGAGACATAGATCTGTTCTATTCAAAAGTCCTGTGGGAAGCGCCATCTGCACTGACCTGGACTCTGCCTATAAACCAGCACTTGGTTAGTGCTTAAGGCAAGAATAACAAAGACCATCCCAGCAAAACCATGTGTGTTGCCTCACCCTTTTAACTGAAAGGTCTCTTGCTCTCCTTGTCAGCCCTTGTGAAAGCATAGGTGTTTGTCTGTGTCCCATATGTTTCTATGCAAAACTTCAAAACATTTTCTATAAAGACAAGAATGACAAAAAACAGAAAGAGGGAGAGAGATGCTAAAAATGAAGAAAAGAATGTTTATTATTCTTTAGCACACACCAAAACCCATCTGGCCGGGATCGAAAGGGATTATGTTTAATGCGAATACATAAACCACGGTGGGGTTGATCCCCCATTTGTAAGAATGAGCCAGATAGTTACACAGCCTCAGATTTATGCTAGATGAAGAGGTTTGTTATCAGCGAAGAATGCAATTATTATGAACAAATCAATTTAGGCACACCCTGTGGGATCGCTTGTGTTTTTGGCCTCACAATTCTGGATTGTGCCTTAAAGTGTTATTCATAAAACGGCCTTTAGCATAGCCAAGTGTCTCATCTCTTCTTGACAAAACGTGGATTATAGTTGTAAAAACAGTTGCATGTCTAAACATTTGCTTTAAAAATATTTCATAACCCTAGAAAGTGGATGTCCACTTTAGAGGGCACTTTAGAATGCCTTTCCCATTTTTCTGGAGAATTGCTTGTATTATCCTGTCCTGAATATAATTTAGTGGCTGTGTGATTTTTTTTTTTTTACATGTCTCTGCTCGTTTGTTCTAATTCAAAGAGACTCAGATATAAACAAGAAAAAGCCATAGAGATGTGATATCTTTGTAATGCACACTGTAAAAAAACTTAAGTCAGTACAACAACAATAACAACAAAACATAATCCTTTTTTTCCTTTCTTTTTTTCTTGTTCACCTAACTTTTGAAAACATCAGCTGCACTAATCGGAAATTATTTTTAGTAATACAAAAGATGTTTAGTAAGGTTAACATAAAATTATTAGTTTTCTGGTAAGGTGAACTTCCCTGTAACAAAACTTTTTAACTTATGCCAACTGAACATTTTTTCTGCATAACTGGAATGCCTAAAATTGAGGGAACAAAAAACTCATAATCCTTATTTCCTTTCGTTTTTTTCTTGTTTACTCAGCTTTAAAAAACAAAAAATATCAGAAGTTGAGTAATAATACATCATCAGAACAGACAAACAGTTCAATTGAAAAAAAGGAGGCAAAACAACAATAATGGTAAACCAGACAGTGATCAAAATATTGCAATACAAACAGGGAAAAATGCTTTGTAATGCTTCACAGGAAAAGAAACAAGGCTCAGCAGCAAAGAGTCTGTGTGAATGTGGTGTCTTTATAGTCCTAGTAGTCAGTCCATCATAAGATAAATACAAATTAACAAATTAATCAACAGTTAAATAAAAGTTAACAGTCCACATGTACTAAGAGTTTGTGTTTGTTTTTGTAGAGCAAGCAAAGTAAATGTGAGATGAAAGTTCACATTAAAGTCATTTCACATTAAAGTGCTGTGCTACCCCCCCCCCCCAAAAAAAAAAAACAAAACAAAAAAAAACAAAGATAAATTACAAATGAATAATAATTCCAATCACATTAGCATTATTGAAGTAATATTTTGTTGTTGTTGTTGTTGTTGTTGTTGTTAATAATGGCATTACTGTTATTATAGGTGTTACTATTATTTTTGTTGTTGTTCTTAGAGTTAAAAGTAATACAACCTTTATTCTTTCAATAAAGGAAATCTGAGATTAACTCAACTTAAAGTAACTAGTTGGCAGAAGCTTTTTTGGGTGAACTTGCAATGTTTTGCTCACAAAACTAATCTTTTTAACTGAGAAAACTTGTAAATGTAGTTGTTCAGACATTTTTAAAGATTTTTGCCAAACCAGAAAAAAAAACAACAAAAAAAAAACAAGTAATTTCAACTTTTTTCCAAGTTGGATTTTTTACAGTGCATCTGGAAATTTTTAATGACCCTGAAATATGACAACGTCTTCATAGTGGAGAGCACTGAATATACCCTCCGGAACATCGTCACATACATGCTGGACACAAATGAGGGTCTATTGAGGCAACCAAACACTTCATCAAATCAGAGAAATCTGCTCTGTTTTTCAGGAGAACAGGCTATTTGTTTATCATTTGCTGCTATGACAAAGCAAAGTCATGAGGCCCTCTAGGTTTCTTTTAACTGTCATTTCAATCACTCATAGAGGGTGATCACTGTCCGCTGAAGTTGAATCTCCATAACTGATTGAATAATGAAGTCTTCTTTTTTTTTTACTCCCACAGACATCTAGAGAACAATCAAATAAGTGTGATTGAAAGAGGAGCATTTGAGGGTCTCAAACAACTTGAGAGAATGTAAGTATAAAATAGAAGAAATGATTGCACTCACATGCTGTCATAATACATAATCCACATGTTGCAGTATGTGTGTTTTTGACAATTCGTAGCTGTTTATGAGCAACACATTGACCTTGTCGGTATTAATCTGAAACATCTTCACAAAACTGAGAAGAACTTTTAAGAAGTTGAAGGTGACCTCCATAACTTAATTTTTTTTAAAGTCTAGTAGGTTTATGTGCTTGTTTGCCCTCCTGACATCTGGAGCACAGCCATATCCTTCTTTCTGGTGAGAATCTTAACACTTCCCAGTGAAATTGTCCATTGGGTCAGACCAAACATGCTAGCTATTACTGCAGTTGGACAAGGTCAAAGAATGTTTGGACTGTGGTTTGCCTGTGTTAGCATCCTTGAGTTTGTTTAAGTGTGAATGTCTGAGTGCATTTCATTCCTTGCAAATGTTTGCACGGTTCTGACGGTGTTTAACCGAGTCTGTTAGCAACTGCCGCCACATGTTAGAGATGAACGTACATCAAAATCAGCAGCAATCATGAAGTCTGATTACTACCTCTGAAAAAATGTCTCTAGTAAGTTTTGCGGGTCTGGTTTATCAGGGTCTGGAGATCTACATTCCTCATTGTGTCACTCGTACTTGGAATTTCACAGCGTTTGACTCAGTGACCCAATGGCGAGACAGCCAGTGGGTCCACTTGAATTCCCTCCATTTGACACCCGAGTGTGACTTCTTGTTGTTATTGTTGTTGTAACCCAGCAGACATATAAATAGCTTGGCCGTACTATGAGAACACGTGCTCTAGAATTAATGATAGAGAATAGTTTCTCATAGTGGCTTTACACAGTAGTTATTCAAAGTTAGATTGCCTTGTTTATAAACCATGGTTCACAAGAGTGGTAACTCCTCCCCTTAATTCTTCATACTCTAACATCAAAGCATTTGAACTGAGGTCAATGACAAAATAATTGTTTAATGTATTTGTGAATACAGTGAGTTGTAGTTTTACGTTATTCTGACCAGATTTGTGTGTAGCACAATTACAAAAAGCCATACAAGTCAGTCAGAATTGTGGTTGTGGTATGTTGTCAAAGCAAGACATCAGACAGTTCTCTTGTAGGATTGATCTGCTTGAAATCTACAGCAAGGATGTAGATCCTCAAAAAAGATACTGACGTTCCTCTTCTACATACCTTTAGTGTGCACCATGACCCTGCATCGTATCATCAAAAACCCTGCTCCCGTGATAAGGGTCATCCCACCAAATCCCACAGTCCGTCTGGCCAGGCTCATGCGAGTGATAATAGCCTTTAAAGAGCTCTGCTAGAGATAACCTAGGCCATCTTCAGAGGAAGTACATTTATTTCCCATCAGCCCCAGCACAGCTGTGACTCCTGACCCCAGGATGTTGCTATTGGCCAGTCGTGATGCTGCTGATCCTGATAGCGACGCTGACCTGTCATGCTCCTTTAATCAGAAAGACAGATTGGCCTGTCTGTCTATCGTTTTTGTTTGTCCTGTTGTCTCATCCATCTAGGTATTCAGATGCTTGCGTGTCAGTGTATAAGTCAAACAACCTTTCCATCCTTGTTTCCCTGGTGTTCACTTTCACTTTGTGCCTCAGATAATCTAACTACACAAACAAATACCCACTGATGTGTGCTATGCATAAGGTCATTCTCACGGTGTCTCCCACGTTTCCTACTGACTGTAGATGTTTTGGCCACACTAACTCTTGCCCTCCCTTGTCCTCTCTTCCTTACAGCCGCCTGAACCGGAACCGGCTTCAGGTCCTGCCGGAGCTGCTGTTCCAATCCACAACCAAGCTGAGCCGCCTGTAAGTCATGGCTTCTCTTTGATATCCCTGCCTGGAAAAGCTTGCGGTCAAATGTCCCACTGTTTTAATTTTGATCATTGTACTGGAAAGGATCTTGCTTAAATATTTGACTTTCCCAAACACTGTTTAAAGGACACTGTCAGCACAGGGATATTCTGTGTTATTCTTTCAGCCCATCCAGATGTGATTCTTTTAGATGGACCAGGGGTCCTAGCCAAGCTTAATTCGACGCAAACTCTCCCTGTGCTCTTGATAGGGAGGAAAAGGTGTGCTGGAGGGAATATTTTCCATGAATAAATGAATTCTTATTCTGAATATTTTCCTGCTCTGCTTTGAATCAGAGACATTTTTGGCTTAGCAGTAAGGTAATACTTCATTTATGAATATACAATTGTCAATGAAATATCGTGATGAGGTCAGGCCCGTGCTGGAGCAAAGGTTGAGCTTTACAAGTGTTTATTTGAAGCCATTTGTGAGACAGAAGTTACTCTAGAGTACCATTAAGCTCTCCAAGCAGATTCTGAAATGTTTCCATGAGCCAGTGAATATTAAATTGGTTGGCCCTGATCAGATTTGACACTTTTAACATTTACAGTAGTTTCTTTACTTGTCATTCACAATCTATTTCAACTGTTTTGCTGACAGACAGTATGAAGGTATGAGGTTGGTCACATTATTTCATTAAAATGTTTACTTAAGAAATCTTATTTTTCCAAAAGCTAATTTGGAGTTTAGTATATTTGTTTCCTACTTCCCTCTCATTTTAGTATTTGTAAATGTAAACTGGATGAAGGTTGTCAAGGGCAGGAGCAGATTATGGTGGAGCTTGTAACCTTGCCTTGTCAGGGTTCGTTACGCTGGTTGATGTTAGTGTGATATGAACGGCCTCACCCGTAACCTTCCCATTAAAAACCTCAAGCCTGGCTAAGGAAAGCAAGCCGACCGTGTCGCACACAGGAAGGGTTAGGAAAAGTGAGGCTGGGTCTAACCATGGCCAGCAGGACTGGAAACACTGACAGAGGTCAGGGAAAGGTAAAGAGCATGTTGCTGACCGAGGAAGGAGCAGAATGAAATGGGAGCAGAGGGTGTTGCGGATGAATAATGGGAAAGAGAGAGGATGCTAGCCGTCGGAGACTGAGAAAGACAGGACTGTGGGTCGTGGGGGAAAAGCCCTGCAGAGACGTGTGCGGTAACGACTGCCCGAGGCCATTTGTGGTCAGCACTCTCTGCAGCCTGAAAAGACTGCGGTTACAGTTACAGATTTCACTGTGTGGGCTCAGAAATGCACCGCATACTCAATGTGAGCACACTTACACATTTTATCCACAGGGTTGGTCAGGTTTCTAGAAGTATTTCCACCCTTGCCCTGTTCTTAGAAAGTTAGATGTTTCTGTCTAGCCATTGAAACTGAATAATGAAAAGTGAATGACGAATTAGATGGCAGTCTTGAACATGCCTGCTCCCATTTATTAATGGTGCAGCTAAATGGACTCCTATATTAACTTCAGTTCCTGTTCGGGGACTGGCCCCTGCACTAGTAATGTAGGATATTTCGGTCAGTGATACCCATGAGACTCAGCCACTCCCTGCCATTACCCCAAGCTCAGGTTGCACGTGATTGGTGCATTAGGAGGAATAGGGAAGCCGAATGCATCATCTTGTCTTATGTCCCCTTCCCCTCAGCCAATTTTAAACGTTCCCACTTTAATCTTCCGGGTGCAATTATCCCGGTAGAAGCGAGCAGTAAGGCAACATTAAATGACCACTGAGCAGCAGCGATGGCCTTTGATAGCCGCACAGATTGACCAAATCTTGAGTTTGCTTGTTTTGGGTGCCAAGGTTGGACTCTCTCTCTCTCTCTCTCTCTCTCTCTCTCTCTCTCTCTCTCTCTCTCTCTCTCTCTCTCTCTCTCTCTCTCTCTCTCTCTCTGAGAGCACATATTTGTTTGCGTCACAAAGGAAATCTTTTGTTTCTCTCTTACTTTCCCTGACAAGTTTATTTTCCTTTAGAGCATTTGTTTTCTTTTATTTATATGAAACAAATCACTCTCCCACACATCAAGTTTTCTCTTGTGCTCTGCCCCGCTCCTGTTGGCCCGAAGCGGTGAAATTCAGTGCAACAGATGGGCGGGGGGTCTGGCCCTCTTAGCCTTGCAAACACAAACCATCTCTCAGCTCCAGCTTGGATTTTAAACATGTCTCCAGAAGTCTGCAGTCTCTCTGAAACCATTTAGCTCATCGGTTCTCTTAATGAGCTCTACATGACATGCTTCAAAACAATTGCTGTGTTCTGCAGAGTGCACTGCACATTTAAAGCCAGGTAATGACTTCTTATAGCACAGTTAACTGATTGGTTGATGACTTATTAACTCTTATTGCAGATTTGCTTTGTAATCATTATTGAATGGCTTGCTTTCTCATTTAGATCACAAATAGAGCCTTTAAAAGAATGTGCTTGTTTGGGCTTTTGTGTACAATTACAAAGATTGCAGGCTGAAGCTTTGAATCCATAAAAACTTCCTGAAACAAGATGAAAGTACCATAAACCGGTTCCTGTGATTGTTGCTCTGTTTTCAAACTGCTGACATCAACTGTGTTAGATTAATCAGTGGAAACTGAAGTCTGCTAAAAGTGGGCGAGACCCAAAACTAACTCATTTGTTGACAATTCTCAATTCTATTAATTCTAATTTAGACTGACTAGATTATGGCTTTATAATTGGGAATTTGTTTCTTTGAAAATCGGAATAGAAGAATTGTTCACACATCATCTCCTACAAGAACTCTCAAGAAAAGGGTGGGTTTTTCAGTTTGTACCTCTCACATAATCATTGTCTTTACAACACTTGGAATGTAGTGCATGATTCATATTAGCACTTATTTTTCTCGTCCTTTTTAGATCTTGAAAGTCCCAGCACTCATTTACTTTCATTATAATGATTTGCCGGCACTGACATGAGGGTGTGTGTAAATAATGACAAAATTTTCATTATTGGCTGAACCATTTCTTGGAATATTTGTGTTCTGAAAAGCTATAATGGAAACAAGCAGTTGTTGCTCTGCTGCTGTATAAATGGTGATTATTAAGTAATAAGGGATAATACTGTAAGTCTAGTCATTATATTGCTTCGCAAAGCGACACAGAGTTTGTCTACCCACAATAGCTGGCTAATAATTCAACATGCCCCAAGCACATAAACCATAGCGCTCTGGCTCAGGGCTTTCAGAAGTGGCCCACTGATTGTTTTCAGAGAAATGAACCCTCTCTGAATCCAGCCAAGCGTCTTCCAAAATAGGGCTGCGCTCAGCCGGTTTCAAAAAGCTAGACAGCTTTGTGATTTACTCCAAAGACATATTTAGATAAATACAAGCTACAAAGACTTTGGAGTCCTGACAGAAAGCCAACTATATACAGAAAGCTCAACGAAAAGCTTAACTATTTTTTTTTTCATGAATTGTGCTGGCTTCCCAGGGTTGCGAGCTGATTGATGTACACCAGGGAACTTTAAAATTCACAGCTTGGACCTGGTGGTGGGTTATGGGTGAGCTAACCCCCCCACCCCATCCCTAGCCTAGATCAGTCATAGGAAGCTAAAATTCTCCAGTTAGTTTCTACCAGAGAAATGTTAATGACCTGCTGCGTCGTTCCTAGACACAGGCAGTGGCATTTGCCGGTAGCTTCTTAACCTTGTCAGACTCAAGGAAACCAAGTACATGTGGGTCAGGAAAAAACCAAAGCCGACATCTGCCCGAGTCACTGCCCACGCAGCACTTTCTGTTTCTGCTGACAGGAGGAATGAATAAATAAACCTGTTTACACTGTTTTAGCGAAGGAATGAAGTTGCATGGCTTTGTTTTGTAAAACTGCTGCTGAGACAGAGAATAAGAAAAGTGTCAAGTGGAAAGTGTGAAATCAACAGTTTAAGGGAAGAGTTTGAATGTTTGTATAAGTTTAAGAGAAAAAAATGTCAAAAATGGCTGGGATTGTCAATTGTAAAAAAGCTATAGTTCAATTATTTATACAATGAATAACTGTAAATTGATTTTCCCAGAATTGCCTGCATAACACCTTTTTTAGTTTGCTTATTTTAGTTTGCTTATTTCCTCATCTGTGATGTACATTAGAGTTTTAGGTTAAATATGATGTTAGGAAATAATATTTATTGCATTATTTTTGTTTCATGTGTGTTCCCATTATGGGGTTTAGTTAGAGCTCTTTAATTTTTTTTAAATGCTGCACATTTTATGCAAAATAATACATTTTCTGCCATAAATAAATTGCTATTTTAAAAACTAATAAAAAAAAAAAAAACGAGTACAATATAAACTAAAGAACACAACTAACGAAGACTTATTAATATAAACAAACTAAAACGGTGGCTGTGCTGGGATTTAACATTTTTAGAAAGAATTATCAAAATATCTATGTTTTCTAGCATAAGCTGAGATCTTTGCACATTAACAATGACCTTGCTGATGAAAAAACTCTTTCTCTTTGGACTGAGATGGCTGGTGCGAAGAGAAAAGCCTTTCCTAAACCAGAGAGCAGGGTGTACAGAGATAGTCAATAGGCCATCTGCTTCAGGGGACTGGCCACTGGCATAAACTGATTATAAAATTACTAATTATATAGTAGGAAAGAGACAGGAGTTGAACATAATTGTGATGGTGAGTAATTAATATTACAAATTAATTAGTATAAGTATCAGTGTGAAAAACTTAGGAAGAGTGCACTTCAAATATTCAATAATAATAAACAAATTATTAAAGAGTGCTTAAACTAATTTGAAAAGGAAAAGGTAAAAATAATTTAGTACCCGCTTCTGTAACTGAACAACTTTCTCTTTCAGTCTGAAAAACTTTTGCTATGAAGGGGAGCTGCAAATCATCTGTTTTGCGTGATTTGACTTCCATATAGCTTTTTTTGTGTACAGACATCTGTGACAGTAGTTTTTCACTGTGCTGATGGTTAATGTGCATCAAATTTGTTATGTTAGTGTAAGTAAACGTCTTTTTGCAGTATTTGCTCACAGTTTGTGTTCTCTCTGGTTCACTTCACCGCTGTCATTTTACTCTGCCGTCCCACCTCTTGTTCGTCACTGATGTGCAGGTAAAGCAAGTTTGTGCCTGTAAACACAGCGCCCCCTCTGTTCAAAAGATTGCGATTCGTTTAGGCTTGAATAGTCACATATGTGAATCGATTTCACCTTTATTTTTCTACTATATTTTTTATGACTTTCACATCACCACATGCTTTTAGTTGTGTTTTTTGTGTAACAAAGGTACAATGTGTAGAATCTAGATATTAGTACTTCCAGACATTGGTTTCTGAACACTAATTGAATGAGTTTGCCGTATAATGTAAAATTGTCTTTTACAGTTTCTAAAGCATTTTAATGGTAAAATTGTCAACCACAGCAGTTTTTTACTGTAAATTTTACAATGTAATTCTAGCAGGTCGTCCAGTCTAACCAGTTACAAAGTTTTTAAATCACCTCTAAAACCTGCCAATAAACCTTTTTTTACTGAAAAAAAACCTGATACGTATTGCTAGCTTTTTACTGAAAGACTTGCAAACCAGCTTAGACTGAAATCAGAAATATGAACTGCATTTAGATCAGAAAGGTACCTTGTTACTGATACATACTGAAGCACACACTTTATTATCTGTCTATAAATTGCTACCAGTAAGTAAACTTTTTAAAGATGCGAGCATGAGTATCTTCTGATACAGATGTTCGGTCAGCTGCCAGATTCTCTCCCACACCACAATGTGTAGTTTGCCGCTTTAGGCTAAATTGAAAATGCTGGCTATATATTTTATTGGACAAGAGGTTTATATGTATGTTGTGTGCACCAAAATATCCCATTACATGTGTAAGCAATTTAGCATCCAAATAAAGGAAAATATGCACGATAGGGGGATCGTTTAGTTAGTAAATTTAGATTCACTTAAGGCCTTCTATTCACATAGTTGGCACAAGATTATGCGAAAGGAGTTTGTTTAGTTTCCTCTGTGGTTTATAAAAAGTACAATCTGTGAGGACCGTGCAAAATCCAGTGGCAGCTTGTTTGCAGTTGTGGAACCGGAGTGATTTACACTCAGACTGCTGAATTCGAGAGGTAAAAAAGTCATTGCGTTTTCACAGAAGGCTGTTGACTTATAGTCTTGTTATACATTTCCCATTTTCACAGCATGTTGTGGAGTCATATCCTTTCCCTGGACACTGTTTGTGCCTCCTTCGGACATTTGAGATCAGGTGGATGTGGCGGACTGCCTGACAGGTTGACTCATAGAAATGTTGGCCTGCGGGAACACAGTTTGCTGTATTTATGGTGGAGATGGGGTGGGTCTGTAGCGTGAATAAATCTCCTTCGTGGTGTGGGGCCTACAGAGCCACCCAGTGTTCCTAAAGCTGCACTACTGTGACTGTTCGTCTGATGTGATTCTGCTAGCGTCTTATGCTAGCAGTTCTCTGTCACTCAGACCCACCAGAGAGAATCGTGGGTCACGGAGTTATGTAGTGTAAACTATTGATTTATTTTGTTTTAGAGAAGCCTGATTGTTAAAAATTAACTCAACAATCTGTGGCCTTTCGTAATAGCAGGACCAGATGTTTTCAATGTTAGCTATGATAAGATAAATCTACATGCCGCCGGAGATGGTTTTAGAGAGTGGTTTTGTGTTTAAAGATTTTCTGACTTCTTCGTGTTTTTCTACTCTAGATTAACTGATTTGCTCTGACTGAATCCTCATGACTATATTGATCAGCATAGCTAGAGGCAGGGTTAATTATTAGCATTATTTGGGTATTGACTTCATGTTACAATGCATAAATGATTTTGATACAAATGTCTTACAAAGCTGTTGATGAACGTAAGAGGAAACCTGCTGGGAAATTTGTGTAATGATGATTTAATGATTGATTCAAATGCTCTCTAATGTCTGAAGTGCTCACAGCCCTGCTGAAAAAACAGCTTTAACTACTCTAGGTTGGTTGGCTGGTTTGAGCTAGTCAATCAGTCTGGCTGTAGAGGGGTTTTGGCCATTTCCAGGCTGGTTTTAGCTATTTCCAACCTGTTCTTAGCTGGTCAGGCTGGGAACTGACCCGCTAAACCAGCTGGGCCTATGTCCAGCTTAAACCAGGCTGGTCAAGCTGGTTTGAGCTGGTCATTTCCCAGCCTGACAAGCTAAGACCAGGTTGGAAATGGCCAAAACCCCTCTAAAACCAGGTTGGTTGACTAGCTAAAACCAGCCAGCCAGCCTAGACTGGTTTAAGAATGCTAAAATCATGAATGAAATCACCTTTTTAACTTATTTAGTATATCATCCTTACCTTTTTTTAACACATGTTAATTTTTCTGCCCCCATGTAAATGAGCTTGCCCCCCCCCTTCTGCCCCCCCCCCTAAATTATTATTTTAATTTTTTTTTTATTATTATTATTTAATTTTTTGTGTCAGAACTAAAACGCTACAGAGAGAGCAGCCATCGGTGGCAAAAGGAGATATGACTGAGGCCTCTCTCGCTTGCTCTTGGTTTCGTGCGCTCTCGCTCTCTCTGCTTTCCCTTGACTTTGGTAAGTGATAGTGCTGCGTGCATCTGTGTCCCACATTCGTCAGAAGTTAAGCCTCAAATTGACACAGGTAATAAAAAGATTCAACTTCAGTCATGGTCATGTTGTGAAAAACCACCAAACTGTCTACTGTTGATTATATTATATTTCTATTTTGAATAGGGATTTTAAAACTTTTAATATAGGAAGTCCTCGGCTAGGCATAGCCGATTATTAATTTTTTTTGTTGCAGCACATTTTTAAACATAATAGTTTAACTAATTTCTAAATACAGTTTTGTCTTTCCCATGGTGACAGTTAGTGCATAATATTTTACTAGTTATTTTGCTAATTGGTTGTATTCAGATTAAAGGGTAATTTAAAGACTTAACTAGGTTATGCTAACTTGGAAAGTTGGAATAGTTAGTAGTTAGTAATAGTTAGTTAGTAGTAATTGTATAACTGGTTTTCTTGTGTAGATAAACAAAACATATACTGTAAATTTTTTTTTAAGGAGACTAATAAAAGGCTACTAACCTTAAAATTGTTTTTTAAAACATTAAAAATTGCTTTTATTCGAGACAAACTATAAGAAATAAGACTTATTATGACTCCAGAAAAATTTTTTTTTGTTTTATAGGAAATACTGTGAAAATGTCCTTGGTTTGTTTAAGATCACTCGGGAAACATTATTTTAAATTAACAGGAGGGCAAAAAATTGACTTCAATCATATCTGTAAAAGTTTACAGGTGCCTTTATGTGTTTGAATGTAAAAAATGTTTCCTACTACAATACAAAGTTACTTTTCAAATAAATTGAAATGGAAAATTGTTTTGAGTTATTTAATTAGCTGTTTATAAAGACTGTAAAGTGATGCATGAAAAAAAAAAAAAACTTTGAATAATTGTTTAAGTAGTTTGATGTATGTTAAAGAGTGCCCTCTAAAAGTACAAGTGGACCCTGACCGCAACCCACCCCTTTCCACCCCCAGGTACTCTGGCCTAGAACCGCCACTCATCAAGGGTCTTATACTACTTTAACTATGATGGACAAATCCATCTTATTTTTGATTTTGATATAGTTTAAATGCTACTTTTTGATCCAACTTCTTTTCGCATGAAAATATTTGAAATTGTATTGAGTTTCTAATGCCGTTTTTAGTTGAATTTAAATGACTGTTTTTTTTTTCAAATAGAGAAATGACAAAGAAAGACATTCAAAGTACTCAATCTGCATTTTAGTTAACAAGGCCTGTAATTGCTAACATGCAAACTGTGAAATGCGTGCATTTGTACTTCATTCAAGTCTTTACAATGATGAACTCAGCCAAGATTTGTTGTAGGAGAAAGAGTGCTCAGACAGAGTATCCCACTCTACAGAAGCAGAGAGAGGGAAAAAGGCCTAATTCGCTGTGTTGATTGAGGGCGCCTATAATTTGGGAAATAGTTTGGGGCCATTATGTGCTGGGGTGTTTATCACAGGTGGTTCCCATGACGACCGGTTGAGATCGTAATTGGATTTAAATGGGCAGAACTGCTTGCACATGTTTGAAAGAGCAAGAACGAATGCACTGCAGTGACCATGCATTCGGAGTTTCTTTCTTTAGCAGCGCAGCCTCCGAATGAACTTTACCCTCTTCTTGAGTTTGAAAAATTAAAGAGCTGCCGTGCTATCATCACTACGCTACCATTAACATCACCCGGACACAAACCAGCACACTTTCACTGTGTAGATTTAATCTGTTTGGTAAAGATCGCTAATGCTGCACCACTTATCCAGAGTCCAGGGTGTGTGTGAGTGTGTGTGTGTGTATGTGTGTGTGCGCCAGTTTGAACTCATACAAACCAGACATTGGCACTTAACTTGTTAAAAACTTTCTTTAGAAATGAAAGAAAGAAAGAAACAAAGAAAGAAAGAAAGAAAGAAAAAACAAAACTGTTTAGGAATATTTAGTCATGAAAATTGTCAAATAATTGAAAAAATATTTTTAAAAATATTTAAAAGTTTGATATGATGTAAGTTCCACAATATAAATTTATGTTTGTATACTGTACGTCACTTTTAAGGCTCTTTAATGCTGCATTAATTTGAGAAGAAAAAACAAAAAGAGATGATGTTTTTGAAAAAAACATGGTAATTCATGTTTTCAGCATCAAATGGTCCTTTTATTCAATAAACAATAACTTATACTTTTACTAGATTTGGCTTAAAATCAAACGTAAATGTAAATCTGCTCTGTAATATAAATTTTACTATAGTCTTCAATATAGAAGTTTCTTTACATTTTTAAAAATAAAGATGTTTTATTTATATTGATGTTCAGGAAGAATCTTTTACTTCCATGGAGACTTTTCATTCCACAATAGTTCCTTTATTGTGGAAAAAAATGGTTCCTTATGAAAATGTTTTTCACACTATATATAAAACCAATTACTATTTGAAGAACTTCTTACTTAAAGGTCCTTTGGGGGACCAAAAAAAGGGACATTGTTTTATGTAATCCCTGTGGAAAAAAACAAACATTTGGTTCTTCCACACAATATTATTTTTAAAGTTGCAATGAAATCAAAATTTACTCTTGATGTTTTTATGTAGTAGTGCTTGTTATAAACAATGTCTCTCTGCACATCACTATTTAGTAAAAAGCATTTGCTCTCATAATCTATAATAATAAAATAGTGTAATAATAAAATACTATCCTTCCATGGAAAACTTCCATGCCCCCTTGAAATGACTTTTCTTCTCTTCTGGTCACATCGAAAGTCTTTAGGGAGGGGCTATCAGGACCTGTCTTGTTTCTTCTCTGCCTTCACCCATTGACCAATCTTCCTTCACTTAGTTAGCAAGACCCATCTTTCAACGATCCAATCGGTTTTCCAGCCATAGCAAAATTATGCACCGCCCTACGTTTTTTTCTCCTAACATTATTTTTTTTTCTCAAGGGTGTTTCTAATAGTGGTACATTATAATAGAGAAAATAATGACAATCTGAACTTCTATTTCATGATGACTTTAAGAGTACATCGACATTGATAATTTTCTGAAGAGCCTTTATCATATCAAAGCAACACTTCATTCATTCATTTTTCTTTGGCCTAGTGTTTATTTCAGAAGTCACCACAGCAGAATGAACCACCAACTATTCTATCTTATGTTTTACACAGCAGATGCCCTTCCAGCCACAACCCAGTACTGGGAAACACCCATACAGACTCATTCACATACAATACGGCCAATTTAGTTCAACTGGCCCATGCTGGTCCTCGAACCAACAACTTTCTTTCTGTGAGGCAACAGTGCTAACTTTGAGCCATCGTGCCACCCTCTACATTCAACTAAATGTTCTTTACAAAGGAAAAAGAGATATTTAGATCTTTAAAATTACAGGATTACTAAATGGGTCCTAAGAACGGCAAGATTCTTTAAGGATTCCAGAATGATGTTATATGCCATCACTGTGAAAACATTCCCAACACAACCCAACACAACTTTAGTGAAACTAACCTTTCAGTCACTCATATTAAAACATTGCTAAACCCACTATCGAACATATCGGTGCATTTAGAGGCATTAGGATAATTGTGTATATTAGACGTCACGGTTTTATTTAGGTTTAGAGTTTCCTCAGGGTTGTTAAACCTTTGAACTCATCTTGATATCCTTGTTACTGGAAGTATTAACCATACCGTTTATTTTTGCAAGTGTGAACAACATGCAAAACGAGTCCAAGGAATGTTTTTTCGTACAGAAATGTGCATCTTGGAAAAGCTGGGGTGAATAAAAAAACAAACAAAGCCCCATTAGATCAGCAGAGCTCATCCTGACTGGTTTCCTGCTCCTGCTGGCAGCAGTGCTGTTGCCCTTCACAAAAGGCAAGGAAAGAAATCTGACAGGCCAGCACATTTGCGCTGCGTTGCTGTGTTTACAAGAACATCTGAATCAACAGCAAGTCAAGCCTAGCTTCTGTGCTTGGCTCTTGCATAGAAGCACTTGTCTTGTGGATGTCAAGATGTTCGAAATCACTCTGGTCAAATGTCAGAGCTTTTTTTTTTTTTTTTTCTGACATGCCTGACATGGCACAAAGCCCCAGTCAGCATGCCAGAGGTGCCAGCAGAAGAGTAGACAGGACAGATTGTTCACCAATCTGGTCATCCCTATCTGAATATAGGTAATTGACTAAGAAAAAGGCAGTCAAAAATGTTTTGGTTTTGTTTGTTTGGTGTTTTTTTTTTTTGAAAAAAAGAATTGCAGTTATTTATGTCGTTTAAATTATGATTTTTTAGAAAACAATAGGGGGTCACTAACCTTATCAATTCTTTCATGTTTTTTTTTTTTTTTTACTTTGTACTTCAATTATGTCCTATGGTGTGGAAACAAACAAGCTACAAATCACATAAGAGTGATTTATCTTGATCGTTGAACAATTTATTTTATATGAAATTAGGAATGATATATATTTTTTTCTTTGTGACTTGTTGAACATTTTCAGTAAATAGTGGTGTCACACCAACCCAGCAGATACACATCATAAGACGTTAATATTAGGTTAGATTTAGATCACCGGAGACTAAGAACAACATTATTTTGACATCAAATAACGACATGAAATGGTGTTGATATTTTGCTGATTTTAGGTTGTGTTGAAAAGTGACAAAAATCCAACATCGCGTCAACATCTTAAACCAACGTCATATTGACCTCAAATACTGACATTTATTCGTTAGGTATGGCAACCAAAATCCAAAGTCTGACAGACGTCATATTGGTAACATCCACAAGCTGTAACATCATTAGACATCGATATTTGGTTGATTTTAGGTTGTTTTATAGAGTAAACAAAATGCAATGTCTGTCCGACATTGGACATTGTTGTCAGCCTGTTGATTGGTTTTGACGTCAACACGATTTTCATCTCCACACAAAATGCAACGTCCCATACCGTTGGAGTACAGCCTCAATCTGATGCCATGTTGACGTCCTGTGCCTGCTGGGAAAGGACAACAAAGCTTTTTAGAAAGATGTAAAAAAATTCAGAGACAAAAACTGTAATACTGAGGTAAAAACAGGTGCATACCATGGTCTTGACAGGTTTTTACATGGGGTCCTTCACTTTATTAAAGTTTTCTGTGTAATTGACCCATTTAAAATTAGCATATAGTGTTGTAGACATGGTTTCAGTGACAAAATATATCAGGTACTTTTCAGATTTTTTTAGAAATATATGGATAATATATTACTTAAAAATAGCTACTTGTAAAAATTAGGCCTGATGTATTTATTAATGATTTTATGACTTTCATTTTTAATTTAAAACTATGCTTGAGACAATACATCGTGGAACAGTCTTGAGATTTGGCTCAAAAATGTCAAACATTTAATAACATTTTTATGACAAGAGGTCAACAGAAGACAAATATGGCATGGTGGCTCAGTGGTTAGTCGTCCACAGCAAGAGCGTCGCTGGTTCGAGTACTGGCATGACCAGTTGGCATTTCTGTGTGAAGTTTGCATGTTCTCCCCGTGTTCGTGTGGGTTTCCTACAGTTGCTTCGGTTTCCCCCACAGTCCAAAGACAAGCGCTATAGGTAAATTGAATAAACTAAATTGGCTGTAGTGTGTGAATGAGTGTGTATTGGTGTTTCCCAGTACTGGGTTGTGGCTGGAAGGGCATCTGCTGCGTAAAAAAAACATATGCTGAAATAGTTGATGACAATGCTAATCATGTAAATTTTTTGTCATGTGACAGAGAAAATGCAACATCACATCAGCAATTCACATAGGGTTTGCCCACTTACATACATTCACACACTCCGAGGCCGGTTTACAGCGAGAACGGCACGCTAAACAAAACGCTCTGGTCAGTTTATGAGAGTGAAAGAAAGCTAACAGTTCAGGTTCACTTCCAGGCTGCCCTTCTTTTATTATGGACTCAATTGTCACTTCGCTAATTACAGCTTCTTTTTATGATCTGAGGCCACGCTCGCAGCCAGCTTCCTTTAGGCAACAATAGGAAGGTTTGTGGTGTACGAGGGACATAAGTGAAAACAGACGCTTCTCCTCGACTTTCTCGTTGTTGTTTTTCTCTTTTATCTTCCTGTGCGACTCCGCAAAGCGAGTTCAGATATTCAAACCCCCATTAGTCATTCTGGCCACCGCATTGCGAGGAGTTACTTGGCTGAACTCGAACGCCGAGTGGTTGGTCATTACGCACCCAAAACGCACACTTAGGCAAGCCTCGGGCTAAATATTCATGCATCATTGCTCTAGATACAACATACTCTGCAACACAGTCTTTGGACATCAAATCTGGGAAATTTATGCGGATAAATTGTTACATTATGTCGTTTTTTTCCCGCCGCTTTGTCTCTGTTGGCTCCGTTTTACTCGGCACGCCAACATAAACTGGGCCCCAGAAGGAGTTCATCTTAGATTGCCGTGTGTATGTGTTTGCACGTGCGGTTTTTCTGTGTGTTGATTCTGGCACAGGTTGGGATGACGCTTCTGAATGGGTGTGTATGTGATGAGTTTTAATGTTTACTCATAGCTGGACAGGTATTTGTTTAATAAAAAAAAGAGCATTGAGGGGAAGTCCAGGATACAGCGGGGCCAGCTGTGTTAAATCGTGCCACCACTTATGATCTTAGATTAAATATTCTACCAAGGGAGTGACTTGAATAGTGGGGGAGCTGGAAAGTGAAATGTCAAAGCTGTGTTAAGGTGTGGTGACATTAGCAATGTTTTGGTGTAAAAAAAACAATGGACAAAAGTTCACACAGCTCACATAGAAGTACATTTTGAACTTGGAATCTTTCTGATTGTTATGTTGACAACAATTAAATGAAATTTTAATTGTAATATATTTTAAATGAAATATTAAGATGTTCATTCATGCATACATTCATTCATTTTTCTTCCGCTTAGTAACTTTATTTATTAGAGGTTGCCACAGTGGAATTAACTACCAGCATATATTTTACACAGCGGATGCCCTTGCGGCTGGAAAACACCCATACACACTCAGACACACTTATACACTGCGGGCATTTTAGTTCATCCAATTCACTTAAAGCGCATGTCTTTGAACTGTGAGGGAAACCGGAGGAAATGTTCGCGAACATAGGGAGTGCATGCAAACTCCAAACAGAAATGCCATCTGGCCCAGCCGGGACTCAAATCAGCGACCTTCTTCCTGTGAAGTGACAGTGCAAACCATTAAACCACTGTGTCACAGATTTTAAAATGTACTGTTGCAAAAAATTACATTATTCAGTATAAAAAATACTGCGAATGTCAACTAGAACTTAGCGTACATTTACAAAACAGTAATGGCTTGAGTTTTTATGAAAACATTGACAAATTGATTCCAGGATCCATGAAAGCATTATTTTTAAAAATTTACTCTTTGAAACCTTTTTTGTGTTTAAACCTAGGCCAAGAAAAATCTCTAGTGATGTAAAAGTGTTTTTTTTTTTTTAATGAACATAAAGTTATGTTCTTGTCATATTGTGAGTACACTCCACAATAGATATTGTTGTAGAATCATCTTCTTCCGATGTTCCCAAAACCTCTTTACCAAAGGAATCATGTAAATGTTTTTTGCTTTTGTTTTTCACAATAGCCCCTTTGGATGAAGCTTTTTTTAAATGCTCTGTTAAATATAAAATATTTGAATATCTACAATAGCCATAAAAATAATAAAAACTATTTTGCTGCTTGTTTAAACTACACACAAAAAAGTTTGCTATTTGTTTAATCTTATTTAAACTTATTTAAATTGAGCTGAAACAAAAATGTTCTTGAGTTTTTTTTGGGACAAATTAATTGTTTTATGTTCAATCCACTTGCATTTGTAAAAACTAACCAGCTAACTTAATTCCTTCATGTTGTTACAGTGAACGCTCAAAAAAATAACGTTTGCTGCTTGCTTAAACGACATTTAAAATGAGCTAAAAAAACACATTCCTTAAGGAGTTTAATTTAGTTACATTCTTAAAAATAACTTAATTTTAAAGTTAACTTAATCAAATTGTGTTGAGAAAACATGAAGGAATTATGGAACCTAATATTTTTTACAGCGTACTTATTTAAATGAGCTCGAACCACAATTCTTTAACTTAAATGTTGTATGTTTAATCCACTTAAATTTGTTAAGTTAACTTAATCTATTTAAATTGGGACAAGATGAATGATTTGTGTGGAATAGGCATGGGATAGTATAAGACTCTGACGGTATAATAACCTTGGATAAAAATATTATGGTTTCACGCTATCACAGTATTGTAATTACTGCTCCAAAAAAGTTCTTTAAAAATGTTTGGGGGAAAAAACAACTTTTCCTCATTAATTACAATATACTTTATTTTAGGAAATATTAAAAATATTATGGACCAGTAGCTTTTGATGTAGAGGTTCTTTTTCTGCTAAAGATACTGTTGCCCTAAAAACTAAATAGAATTGTTGTGAAAAAACATGTAAAAACCTCACGCATACCTAAGGAATGGTATAACAGAAAACTTTGGCAGTTTAAAAACCTTGACTTTTCCAAACTGCGGTAAATCTTCCTAGTGTGGAGCCCTGCATTTTTTAGCGTAGTTAAATTTAAAAAATTAAACAAACAAAAAAAAAGGAAAAAATATGAAGTTTTAGACTCAATTAAAAATGAGTAAATTGATATATGAAATGAAATGTTTGACAAATTTACAGGATACTTTTGTCATAACAACCAAAACCATGTTAACACTGCTTCTAAAACTGGTGTGGATAACACTTTTACACTTTAACACTTTTATAACACAGTTGCACTCTTAAAATTTAAAGGTTCTTTATTTTCAGTTATGATTTTTGCAAATAATATTTAACATTCCACAAAGTATTATTAAAGTGGGAAAAGTTCAAATGTTTCTCACGCAAAAAAGGTGCATGAACTGTTTAGTGAAAGATTCTTTATAACAATTAATGTATCATCAATGGCATCATTACCAAAACACACTGTTGGAAGTTTTTTTTTCTAAGAGTGTATTTCATTTCAATAATCAAATAATTGTTGTAAAGTAACACCAAAGGCGTGTGGGAGAATAAGCTGTCCACCCAACCTTCTCTCGTGACCTTCAACACACTGCAGATGTTGCCTAGAAAAACAAAACAAGAGTTTTTCTTCCTATGATCAGTCCTCTTGAGGGACGTACTATATGTGATTCACTGCCTTCCTACACACTTGGCACACAAACAATACAAGACACACTATGGGGTGACAGCCATGTGTCCCAACAGGGTCTGTAATCATAAGTAGATCATTATGCCATGTGTCGCAGAAACAGCAAACTGTGCTTTCAGAGATGAAAATAACATTGCCGGAAAAAGGCCCGGGTCCATGTTAGCCTTGGGAATCTTTATCAACAGTGGCTTGGAGCAATATACAAACAACCTGAACAAGAAACACACAATCTAATGAAAATAAATAGTGGCTACAGTGAAGTCGCCTTTTCCCACTGCAGACGTTTTTAAAGGGAGAAAAGAAGGATTGTATTTCTTACAAAGACGTCTGTGGAAGCGTACAGTATTGAGGAAAGATGACAGTGGTTTCCTCTTGGAGTTGGAGGGAGAGATGAATGTGAAACACGACACAATGTGATCAGTGCCAGCGCCACGTCCAATAAACTATATGTCTTATTTACAAAGAGCAAAAAAAAAAGCCTTCAACTTAAAAAAGAAAATGGGAAAAACACAAATACTGCATGTAAAGAGGAGATTTGAGTGATTTTTTTTTGCACTCAAAGGGGTGCTGGGGCAAAAGGATTTGGGGCTAAGCATAAGGTGATGATTCCAGAACAATGTGTGCCTCGTTTGACTTGGGTACACACCACCACGTTACTTTTTCTCAATCTGTTTTTTCAATTTTCAGGAAAAAAAAAATATACATATATTCGCTTGCACCTATTAATCATCAAGAAAGAAGGGTAATGCGAAGTGAAAACTGAGATCCCTAATTCCCAGGGTCTTGATGACAGTGTTGCAATGCTATAAACCAAAGAAAATAAAAGTTAAAGTCTTTTTCGTTCTGCTGTAAACCACAGAAGAGTATCTGGCTGTAAACTTGCTGCCACAGATTTGTCGCTTTTTTTTTCATTGGGTAAACTATGATCATGTCACATCACACTTAAGGTTGGCTGGTCCATTGTTTTGTTCATTTTTTAGGTTATTGATAGATGAGGACAGTATAGAGTCTTGTTAGAAAATCTGTACAGTTCAGCAAGGAGAAACTCATTTCATTTAGGCTTTTAGGTTAACAACTTTGCTGCTTTTCTTTGGAAGGTAAAATGGAAAGTCAAAAAATCACTGTAAACCATAACATCAAGATGTATTTTAATTCTGTTTTCCCCCATTTTTGAAAATATTTTTGAAGCATGTCTAATTTCTGATTACTGCAACGCACAAAAAGTTTGGCCCAGAGTGTGGGAACCTTTCAAAAAGGTTTGTTCAGCAAATTTGATAATGCATGTATTATGGCAGTGTCAAAGTAATGAAAATGTAGTTAGTTAGTAGTAATAGAGGCATCCATAGCAATTGATTGATTCATTTTTAATCTTTTTTTTTTTTTCATTTTTATTTATTCATTTATTTTTAATTATCATTATTATTTTTCTGTATTTATATAAATATTCAAAGGATGATGCGGTAATGGAAATTAAGAAAAAAGCCTAATATAAAAAAGGAAATTGCACATAATTGCATATACACTACCTGACAAAAGTCTTGTCGCCTTTTTAAGTTTTAGGAACAACAAATAATAACATGACTTCTAGTTGATCATTTAGTGTCAGAGGTGGCTTAAATGAAAGCCAAAGGCCTCTAGATTACACTTATTTTACCAAAATAAAATAAGATCATGTCTTGATTTTTAATTATTTAATTGGGACAGTAAGTTCTGACTTCGCTTAGAAAAAAATCTTATCACTTAACAGAAATAATGTACAATATAGAATACAAAGTCATGGTGCAGTGGAAAAAGAATCAATATTATGTATGACGGCCATGAGCTTGGAGGACTGCATCCATACATCTCTGCAATGACTCAAATAACTTATTAATAAAGTCATCTGGAATGGCAAAGAAAGCGCCCCTCGAGTTCATCAAGATCATTTGGACTCATCTTCAATGCCTGCTCCTTCATCTTACCCCAGACATGCTCAATAATGTTCATATTTGGTGACTGGGCTTACCTTGCTTTCAGGAATTTGAGGTGGAGGCTGAGAGATGAAAAGGAGTGCTACCATCCTGCTGAAAAAAAATTGCCTTCTCCTGTGGTTTGTAATGTAATTGGCAGTAAATGTCTTGATACCTCAGACTGTTGTTGTTGCAATCCATTCTGCAGATCTCTCGCACACCCACATACTGAATGTAACCCCAAACCATGATTTTTCCTTCACCAAACTTGACTCATTTCTGTGAGAATCTTGGGTCCATGTGGGTTCAAATAGGTTTTTGCACTATTTGTGATGATTGGGATGCAGTTCAACAGATGATTCATCGGAAAAATCAACCTTCCGCCACTTTTCCAAATGATCAACTAGAAGTCAAGTTGTTATTTGTTGCTCTTACAACTAGGATCGACATCAAGACTTTTGTCAGGTAGTGTATACTAAGAGTTAACCATTAGAAGCCATTTTTTATTTATTTGATGAATTGCTGAAATTAATTACTAAATTTATTATTGTTTCAGTAAGAACATATTAATAATAAGATATTCATGAACGATCTCTATTTCTATATGTAGTGCAACCAATTTCAACACTGAACATTTCAAATGTGTACATCTATTATGATAATTTTTTTAATTTTATCTTTACTGTAATAAAGTAATCGTTATTGCTATGCTCATTTTCATGAGAATAAACCAAACAGTGAAGAAGAACTACTTATAAGATTACCTGCAGGAACGAAAGTCAAAAGTGACAAATTGTGAACGAAGCAAAAATTGTTGCGTAAGTTACAGATTACAGTCATGTCGATTTTTATCTCCCTCCCTTCCCATCCCGAAGAGCGCATATGTCAGACTTTTATTAGGTGTGTCCTAAAGTTGATTAGCTGTTGGCTGAGAAGTTACGACGAGGTTTAGTAAAGCTGTTCTGTTGATAGCATGTCCTTTGACTTAACAACATATGTCAGAATGCCAATCCATCTGCATATTTACAATGTGAGACAAACAAGGAGGTAAATCTTAATATGTGTTAACTCTCAACTCCCATTTCCAAGCACATTAAACAGGGATGGACATGACATTGAATGTTTTGCAGTCATCTGGTGCATATGTGATGACCTCAGATCGCATATTTTGCATTTCTCCCATTTTTTTCAAGCGATGCATCAACGCTTCAGATTTAAAAGCATGTGAGACTGATTAAGGTCCTTTTGTAGGCCTGACAGCCGCGGCACTCAAGGTGCTGCAAAGTCTCCAGGCGTCATTCCCTCATATGGTCATACTGTTTTATGAAAGGTGTCTGGGCACTGTCGTGATGGTGGATGTGTGTGTGTGTGAAGACCTCTAAGAAATCGAAGGAGCCAGGAGAGCACAGTCCATGTGGCTTTAATGGTCCATGCAGAGGGTACAAGTCTAGGCCGCAGGCTCAGTAATCATCACTGACCTTGACCGACAAAGTGTTTTTCTTCATGTGGTTCAGATGACCTCTTCTATCTGTACAGAAACAAATCTCAACGTCTCATTAGGCTTCATACATTTGTTTCTGTAAGGCCTCATAATTGCTGGTGATTAGCACAAGCCGTGGGCCATTTGTGGACGTACTGGATTTTTAGACTAGGCCGGGACTTATCTGGATGCGTGGCCGTGTAGTAACACTTAAGTCTTCGCCATTTCCTGTGGCCCCGACAATTAACCCCTAAGATTCTCGACACGCTAATTGAGGCCATGTTCCACCTCTAAAGTTCTTTTAACGAAGCCTAATCAAGGCGCCTGAAAGGCCGCTAATGCACGTGCGTCTGATTCGCTTCCAGACTGGCCCACTTTTTCATGTGACGGGAAAGAGTTATGGCTTCCACACGGAGGCTAGCGCAAAGTGGCAGACGCTGCTTTTTTATGACGTGTCAACAAAGCAGTTGACAGACCTGTGGTTTGAGGCCTTCTTTTTCCCCCTTAAAAGGCAGAAACATTTTTAATCCTGGATTATTTAATCCTACTTATTTTCAGTCTGGATTCCTAAGAGAAGTGAGCAGATGGGCATATCTTCAGACTGCCAAAGCCACACTTGGAGATCCCATCTCCGTCCCAGTGCCAGCCACCTCCCGGGGGAGCTTTTCTCTTGCGAGCGGGAATCCTGAGGAAGGGGAGAGCGGAAAGTGTCGCTGTGAAGTCACAGCAGCGACAGTCACAAAGGCAGGAGGCGTCCCTCTCTGTTGACTCACTGCTGTGGAAGCCACTGTGGGTAGCTGCCAGGCGTCCTCGGGATAAACAAGTCAAATTACATGGTTTAATGCCTGGGACTGTGAACCTCTCTGATTCTAATTACGAATCAGAGGTCTGCAAAGGGCTCTCTGATTCTAATTATGACATTAATTAACACCAAGATTCCTGGAACAAGGACTTTAATCCTGACACAGCCCCCCTCATAGCTGCTTTCATTCTGTGGGCTAGTCTGGAATGGGAAGCCCAGTCTTGATAGACTAGTGTGGTTCCTGCAGAATCATTAGTTTGTCAATGTCTCTGGCCATTAAATACCATTTAGATTGATTTTGTATGACTTTAAACAGATCTAATTAGGCTGAATACACAGTAGATGTAATCACTTAAAAGTGGTACTTTCATTCCCAAGTCTGTTTGGGATAAATTGCATTAGTTGTCCTGAACTTGCACAGACCTCAAGTAATTACCCCCAATGTACTGTGACAAAACCATTGTCTAGAACAAAAACAAAAACAGTTTCATAAATCTCAAGAGGATTTTTTTATCGCTATAAATCTGTCAAACAAAACTTAATCTTTGAAGAACCTCCCTTGGCTCCAGGATATCTAAACATAGTTGCTAAGGAAACCCTGCAGAATGCTTGACATTGGCTCCGGTGGCAAAACTGTCGCCTTGTTTTATGATGATTCACATGTTTGATGATTTGCTGTAAGATTCCACTGGCAGACAGACGGCACCAGTGTGTGTGGCATTCTTTACCATCTGTAATGAACCATTTTTAAGGGATCAATCATAAGACTACTGGAGAACAAGTTCTGCTTTAGATGAATAGCTTTTTAAATTGTCCCTCCTAAAAGGTACTTTCAAATATAATGCAAAAACAGACATTTGACAACTTGTACTGCTCAGTCTTTTCCACTTATTTACAAAAAAATGGTACTGGCAGTACCTGTATAAATATTGCGTTCTGGTAATTATGTGTGAGAAACAGATTAAAACCGTTATGACTGGACCATTGAGTCAGTGGACTGTTGTTTAAAGAGCCCCTATTATGAGTTTTTGAAAATTACCTTCCATGCAGTGTGTAAAGTCCTTCTCACACTGTGAGATTTCAGCCACAATTTTGTCATCTGAGACAAATGTGGGAAATCCTAAAAGATTCCTAAAAATCCTAGGCTAAAATCTGAGATCTTTGATCGTTTGTTTGACATGTTCACTGACAGTCACTTAATGCCCTTTGCGATCATATTTTGCCTTCGATGAAGTTCTGGCAACGTCAGAAGATTTTAGACAATTTCTAGCAGTGTGACAAAAGCTGCAATAAGCATCAATCCAAAAACCAATAGTAGTTGATGGCGCAATTCATGCGACAATTCAAACAGTTTTCATTGTTTACATTTGCTGTGAGGAAACATGTGTCACGGGTGGATGACGTCAAAATCCAGGGGCATTTTCTTTCATGTTTGACGTGTCCTCATTGTTGTTCAGTTTGACTATATGACAGCTCAGATCTTACTGTGTGACATGGGAGCCATGTTTGTGCAGACTGACATGCTACAATCGTTCAGGATTCTAAAAAAAAAAAAAAAATGCAGTGTGAGCCCGCCTTAAGTGAATGAAACATTAAGCTGAGGGTTAAATCTTGAAAGTGCACCTTGTTTAAAACTATTGATTCTTTAACAAAATAGTCGACTCAGAGTCAAATAAATGAATCATGTTGGGTTCAGATCTTTTTCCTGAACGCATCGACATCGACACGGTACATTACCAAATATGTAGTACCGGATCCGGTAAAATGTGAACGTGCCAGAGCTCCTGAACCTGATCCAGTAAAATGTGAACGCGCAGATTAGCCTCATGCAAAGGAGGGGTTTGGGAAAAAATTAATCACTGAACGAATCATATGGGAGTTGTCCGGATAATTAGGTAAAAATAAATCCATTTTATAAGACAATGAAAGTGTTTTTTGACCTTGCATGCATATCAGCCTGTTCTTGGAGACCCCCAAAACCAAAATATGACCTTTTATAATGCAAAATAGGCGCTCTTTAAACAAAGCCTTTAGACTAGGTTTGTGTACAGAAACAACCGATTCATTGAAAGGCTTGCCTCAAAAGAATACTTAAATCTTGGTTTGTTCTTTGGTTCTTCTTCATCTTCTTCTACGATTCATTCTTCCTTTTAATATTTGTTGTTTTATCACATTGGGGGACTTTTATTACAAATAATGTCAAGGATATTTAAAAAAAATCTCTTTTCATGGATGAAAAAAGTCTGACAGGTTTGGTACTGTATGTCAAAAGAATATAAAACAGAATTTTCACATTTGAGAAACTTTGACATTTAAATTCAGTGTTTGTTTATCTAAGCCTGAAGTATGATTGTGTCATTTGTTTGAATGATTTAATACTCAGGGTTTGAAAGTTCAGGCAGTCTCTGCCATGTTATTGTTACTTTGGATGTTTTCACAGCTTTAAAGGAGTACTTTACATATTTGTCCCGGAGGCTTTCTTGATAATGAGATAAAGCACAGTGTATGACTGTTTGATTGGCGTTCGTGCTTTCTCTGTGTAAGCAGTAAGCTCTGTAATGTAATGTATGTTTTTAAAGTGGCAATGCTTGTTTCGCGCTGCGAGGCTTCATTACTTTCAATTAGCCTTGAGAGTGTCCTGACCTGTAGTGTCCCTTCACACATTGCACATCATAGCACTTAAACAGAATCCCATCAAAGCAATTTCCTACTTTCTGAGCGCTCTAGACTGACTACAGCTCTAAGTTCTTCTTTCCGAGAATTACACACTTCAATGCAGTCACTCACTCTCACAGTCACACACACATACATTAATCACCCGAAAAATGCTCTGGGTTCCAGTAATAACCGAACACCATTCTTAAGTAGCACAGCCCCGCTCCTCAATAAATGAGCCCGCTCAGTCCGGAAGAGCTTTTGACTGTGGAGATGAAAGGCTCTTTGGGGAGCCCGTATTAATGAAATTTGCTGAGTGAAAACTGAGCCGCCTGGCTGGGCCCCGCCAGACCCTCACCTGGCTACACTCGCTCCTGGCCCAAGGTCACGGAACTGGAGCCCTGACAACACTTCCTCCCATCCTCAGAAGCACAGCGCACACATTCATGAATAGGTAATCCAATTCTTGTCTTCCAAACGAACTGAAAAAAGCAGATCTTTTTGTTTCATTACACTGAAATATGTTTTTTGATTATATTTTATATAATAGTTACATTTGGAGGCTTATAACACAGGAGATTATGCGTACATTTTAAATGCTGGTCTGAAGCACTTGATTCTGATTTGTTAATCACAGTTTATTAGCTGGTTTGGCTTAGCACAATTATTTTTATTTATTTTTTTGCTGCTTGTTCAGACGAATTGTTTAAAATGAGCTGAAACACAATTTGTTTAATCCGGTTGTTAAGTTGTGACATATCGAATACTGTTTTCAGGTCTAAGTCGCTACTCATTTAAATTGAGAAAATATTCGTTTATGACCACTTTTTTTAGTCATATCACACATTAAAGTAAATTTTACATGAAATCATAGTATACACAACAATCTCTGGACTTGCTGCATCACAGACACCAAGATTTTTACAATTTGTAAAAAAGTTATCATTTTCTGGCCATCGGATATTAGGCATAGATATACAAATGGCGATTGTGGTTTTCGAAAGTATTACAGCGCTTTGTAAATGTTTATTATTACCATTAACATTTATATCTGCTCCAATATTTGCACAACATCCGTAGTATACTGGTCGACGTTACTGTTTCTTGTCCTGTCTTGTCTGTCCTGTCTTATTTGCACTAAATGTTGCACAAACTGCACTTTGCAATCTTATTATTATTTTATTTATTTATTTTTATTTTAGTTTATCTTATCTCATTTTTATCATTCTGTGTTATGTTGTCAATCTAGGTTATTTGACGTAGCTCCTTGGTCCTGGAGGAACATTGTCTTGTTACACTGTGTACTGCACTGTATATTGTTATAATGACAATAAAGCTGACTTGGCTTGAATTGACTTATTGAGTCTCCCCATACAGTTTGATAGAGCACTGCAAGATATATAAAAAAATCCAACATTGCGATATTTTTTTAAAATTCTGCAATACATATTGCGATTTGAATACAATTTTACTAAGGGAGTTGAATAACCATTTGAAAAGAATTTATAATTTTAGATGGTTTAGGATGATTCTGTATAGGAGTGCATAAAATATAATAAACAATCTACAAGCATAGATAAGGTCAATAAAGAGATACAGTTTAAATAAACATTGTTTTATTGTTTTTCATGGAGACTAACAGCATTCAGGTATACAGTAATTGAATAATAAAATGTAAAATAATACCACATAGTCTTTGTTTTATAAAAAAATGGGTATATGCACAGCTAGTTTTTCTTCCCATACTCATAAACTTCCAGTGAACGGTTAATGTGACTTTTAAAAATTTTATACAGTTCCTAAGACAGCATCACTGTTGTAATGTAATTAAAAAACAATCAGTTAAACAGACTTCAGCATTCATTTAGTCGTTCAAGCATAAAACGAGATGAAAAGCCATTTACATGCATGCACCGTCAGCATCATCAGGGTAGCGCAGAAACTCCATTGAAATTGAATGTGAAATAAATGATCATATTTTAAACTCATGAAAAATAAATTTAGCACTCTTGTACATTCTGAGACCCACTTTATAACATATACATTATCTATCAGGCAGTGAAGATCACTGATTTAAAAGAATAAAATAAAAACCTTAAACATGCTAATTTTGTAACACATTTCACCAGAAAAAGTCCTTCTGCATATACCCTCTTCAATGAAGTTATTCGTTATTCATTTGTCAAAGTTACAAACTGTACAATTTTATAGGCCACTACGCTTTTAAAATCCTTACATAATCACAGGCCTCAAAAAAACACTTGCAAATTGATAAAATATAATCCAGACTAAACATTGCATATACATGGGATGTGACTATTGCTCATTGATCACATCTTGATATTGATGCTGAAACAATATATTGTGCAGCCCTATTGTGTAACTTTTTTAGACAATTCATTTGTTTTATGTTTTGTCCACTTAAGTAAGAAAATATAAAGTTATCCTAATGTGTTTTGTGTTGGGAAAACATGAACAAATGAAGAGTACAGATGCAAAAACCTCTAAGTGTCATCTGAAAGTTTCTTCTAAAATGAGCATTTTTCTCAGCCTCCAATATTTTTGTGTAGTTATTTCCCTTTAACGGCAATGAAAATAACATATATATATTTTTTGTCATAAAAGTGCATTTCCTGAGCATACACACAGGAGCTTGAGGATAAAATGCTAATTTTAGAAGAAAATTTCAGATGGCATTTAGAGGTTTTTGCATCGGAACTCTTCAAATTGTGTTGGAGTAACTACCTGAGTTATGGATGTGTAGTTTCTAGCATGCTCTGTGTGGGACTGCATTAAGAGCAGAAAATGTTGACAATTAATTAATCTTAGCTTTAAGTTAAGAGAAAGACTTGTTAGAGTTTATTCTTTATTAGTTTGAAGATTAAGAGTTTCTAAAGTTTCTAGTTTTGAGGTTATTGCCTTGCAGAAGAGTAGCATGCATACTTCTTGGCAGCTTTGTCAACAACATTAATGTTTGTTGTGTCACTCAATGAGCCGTGGCTGTGCTAATCCGATTTCTGAGATCCGTAAGCATTTTTAAGCAGTTGTTAAATTTGAATTTCAGCAACAAATTCTGGTTGTTGAAATGTTTGGACAACAACTCATTTAAAATAAATTTTGCTCATGTGTTGTGGTGTGGTAAAATAATACAATTCAAGTAAATGTAAGTGTGTGTCATAAAAGAATTAGGTTACACCAACGTTTTTGTTTTGTTTTGACTTGACCATCATAAATCTTTTTTTTTTTTTTGGTTGTTTTTTTGTTTGTTGTGTGTTTTTTATTCTGCTGGACTCTGTTGAACTTTCTGTTTAATGATTTAATATCTCAATTCAGCATTTCACATACAGTATATTTATTTATTAATTTAAATTTTTTTGTCTAACATGCAAGATAATGTTGAGCTTGCTGCTGTTTGTTATCACATATGAAGGTCAGAGTTATTTATTATGCTTTAATTGTACATGCATCTAGTGAAGTCTAGATGCTCTCTTCTTGAGCTTGCCGAAATGTGTATACACACACACACACACACACATAAACAAGCCTTCATGAGCAAAAGCTACTGTAGATAACAGCCAGTCCACATTAGCCTTTGAGAGCAAAAGCTAGATAACAACCAGTCCACATTAGCAGGTTGTAAAGAGAGTCCTTGCATTTGGTTATAAATAAATCCTATAATCAGAAAGACTGATTACCCTAGAAACCTAATTATCCAAATCACAACTTGCAGTTTGTTGTCGTGACAGTTGCTATAGTTGTTAAGCGGCGTGCTGTCCCAGCTGCTGCAATGCTAATTCTATTTATTATTTATTCATTTAATGAGAGACGCAAAATACCCTGATCGGTTTTGAAACTCGCTGAAGGCTCCCTCTTCGTGCCATGCACAATTCATGAAGGCATTTTTTTGCACTGAAACTCTCTAATGTGAGAATTTTACCAAAAGGTCAATGTACACTTAGCGTGTCCTTGCGCTGTTTGGCAGGTACTACGGCTTATTCTCAGCAGACCAGCAGTGCCTAATGTCATACAAATGTGTGAGTAATAATAAACATTGCGAAGAGACTGCCAGGAAGGAAACTCACTCCAGACTTTAGCAGTATGAGGCTAACTCACACTCTTTAGTTGCTCTGAAGCGGCAACTTTGGTTAACGGTTATCTATGGATTAGGTATGCACTGATATGGATTTTTGGGCCGATATCGATCACCAAAAAAAATAAGTTAAAAACTTTCAAGGATTGCGAAAAGGGTCTATTTACAATGGCACATTAAAAAAATCATATTTAAAACATTTTAATTGACTATGTTATTAGTATTGACAATCATATAATATTTTAAATCAATCACTTTTCTTCCATTTGAACCATCTGAAAAATCTGGAAGAAAATATAGAAAAAATTGTCAGCTCGTGTCATATAATGTTATATAAATGTTACATTCTTAGTTATCTAAAGTTCAATGGGGTATATGCATAGCTTGTGTTTTTCAGCCAATGATAAACTTCCGGTGAAAGCTTAATGTGGTTTTTTTACAATTTCTTAAGGTTCCTTTTACAGCATCAATGCTGTTATTCAAATATAATCAGTTAAATAGACTTAAGCTTTAATTTAGTTGTTCAAGCTTAAAACAAGATGAAAGATTGCGTAACCATCAGGATCAGCAGGTGAGCCCAGAAACTCCATTGAAAATAATGGGGTAAAATAAACGTATAGGCATGGGCCAGTAAAAGATTCTGACAGTATGACAAAATACCGTCCTTGAATATAAATATCAAGGTTTCATGATTTGACGGTATTTTGATTATTGCTCTAATATATGCAATTTTTTTTTTCTGGGCATAAAACTAAATCTTTTCCCCCTTTGAACAAAAAATATTTTATTTTAAGAAACATCAAAGATATTTTAGAGCAGTAAACATGTCAAGCTAAATAATTCAGAAGAATCATTGACTTCTGCTGTCTTCGGTTCAAAAACACAGATTTCTTTACAATTTAATACTGTATTTTTAATAAAGTCATAAATAAAAAACCTGACATTTACCATAGAAAATGTGATTTAATGCAGTGCTACTTGTCCGGTCTGAGACCCACTTTATGTTATATATTTATCAGGCTGTGAAGATCACTTATTTTTAAAGAAATCAGACCTTAAATGTGGCAATTTTATAATGGAAAGCGCTAAGGCTGGCTGGCTGAAATTAAAAGTCTGTGAGCATTAACTCCATTAAAATGGCTGAATTCTCCGTAAATATCTGCTAAATGGTAAATGGGATGGCACTTTAAAAGTCAATCACTCAGGAATTACTTTGCACTGGTTTTGCTTCAAATCACAGGAAGTTTCTAGCTCAAAGAGCACATCACACCATAATGTATGTAGTCAGTGACTGAACATGAAGTGCATTAAGAGGTGTCTCAGACGGAGCGATATTGAGCCCTGCTCTGGGTACGTTACTCAACACAGAGATGACAAAACATCTCTTCCTCTTGCACCAGAAGCGTGACGGTTCCGCCAAACTGGCTGACAAGCTGGCACCACTGAAAGCCAAGGGGGTCCCGGGAAATGGAGAACGAGGTGACAAATTCTGAGTCTCCTATACCTCAAAGAGATTCTGAACGAGTCCGAAGAGGTGGATTTTTTAGGATAGTGAGGGGCCTGCAGGTCAGCCATGCGGAAAGGCTTGAGTGCTGTTTTAGGAGCGAGGTCAAGCACGAGCGGTGGGGGATTTGACAGGAAGTAAAATAAAAGCCCATTCAAGCTCTCTGCCTGATGTGACCTGTGGAGACATTTGTCTGTGAGTGTTAAGTAGAAAAAGAGGCTACCTGTGGGTGTCCAAGGAACCACTTATTTCTGTTGACTTAAGCATATTTAAAAAACATAAGTGTTCTTACTGAATATTGCCCTCAAAATTTAGCTGTTCTGTGAATAAACGGCAAAAACATACAAGGTGTTCTCAGTTTTAATTGAAAATTTTTAAGTGTTAATGCCCCCTAAGTTAATGAGTTAATTCTCCAATAAACACCCGATTGAGATATGTTTAACAAAGACACGCACACATTTTTTTAAGATAGTGTCTCAGGTTTCAAGAGAGCCCAACCTATTCCTCGCCAATCCCATCTCCCCTGACATTTGTTTCCAATCAAAACTCCAATTCCCCTTTTTTTCCAGTTCAGAAACCTGCAATAATAGAGTTAACCTTTGAGCTGTACTGCCCTCACTCTGAGACTGCGGCTTAAAGTCGAACCGTACCCAACACCAGCCTCTGGTAACCAATTTACTCAGCCCTAAGCCTGAGTTATTGGCAGTGAAGGGCATTCCTCTGGTCCTCTCCTTTGCTTTGTACCTCACTTTAACAAGTGACATTATTGTCCTCCAATTACGCCTTTCAAATCACAAAACGCAATCCCAGAGGAGCCATGTAGAAGGAAGTTCTTTGTTACAGTTTTGCTGCAATTTCCGATTGAAGTCTGTTTCAGTTTTCCGTCCTGGTGGATTAATCGTTCTGGGAGATTCTTTAAAGTACCACTTTGACATGTTTGCCATTTCATATGAATTGCCTCACAGAGGATGATATCTTTAATGTTTTTTCAAAGTCAAGCCAACTTTGTTTGTATTGCACTTTATACGATATAAACAGCTTCAAAGCAGATTCTTAATAATAAAATAGATGATAACAATGGAAATACGAATTGTGTTGGAAAGCTCTGTACTATTGTCTTAGTTGCATTATTCAGCCTAAAATAATGTTGATTGAGTTCAAAGCAGGGGTGCTCAACCCTATTCCTGGAGATCTACCTTACTACAGAGTTCAGCTCCAACCTTCATCAAACACACCTGAACTAATCAATTAGAACTTGAACAGCACTTAATAATTACAGATAGGTGTGTTTGGTAAGGGCTGCAACTGAAATCTGCAGGAAGGTAGATCTCTGGGAACAGGGTTGAGTACCCCTGGTTTAAAGGGTTAACTCACCCAAAAACATGTATTCTGTCAGTAATTACCTTTATTGCCATTAAAGTCAGCAGTGAAACATGCTAGCTTCGCATTACCCATAGTAAACATGCACACTAATCTGACTTGGAAGATATAAGGCCAGAGAGCGCTCGAATTTCATCTAAAATATTTTAATCTTTGACTCGAAGATGAACAAAGGTCTTTGGCAATTGGATCAACAGGATGGTGTGGATTTTTTATTGTTTTGTTCTTGACATCATTTGTGTTAATGGTCGACACAGGAAGAGCTGGGGTGATGTGCACTCTGCCAGGAGTATTCTATGGATTACCTAGCGAGACAACATTTGTTTTCAAAATTAGTTGGAAAGTGCACATTCCAAGCTTTATGCAGGTATCCCAGCAAGCTTTTTTGTTTTTAAAAGATGTCTAATAGATGTCTTATAGACGTCTAAACATAGTCATCTTGTCTAAAACAAGGCTAAATTTGGGTTGTCAGTGAAAATCTAAAAGACGTCTAGGAATAGGCCAAAACTAGTTATCAAATAAACAGAAATGAATGACTTCACATATAAAGTCTGTCTAATCTTTCCTTTTGAGGACTAGTCTAGTTTTGGGCTATTCTTAGATGTCTATTAGATTTTCACTGATTGCCCAAGTTTAGCCTTGTTTTAGCCAAACTGTCTATGTTTATATGTCTATTAGATGTCTATTAAACAACAAATTTTTTGCTGAAATGTCTCTCATGTATATCTCTCATGTATTCGTGGACATGTCCCGCACGTCTCACGTAGACAATTGTAATAATAAAGCTCTGTGATCATGGTCGCATTAAAAATAATGAGATTAGACTGAGAAACTAGACATAGTGTTGGTTTCCTACTGATTACTTTATCAAACAATATTTGTTATCAAATGCATTTAAAAGTAGATACTTCAAGCTTTCTATAGATATTCTGTATTTCTCATATCTGTGTTTTGTTTTTGCTGAGTTTCAGTGCATTTTAGAGACACATTTCTAAAAAAAAGTTTGTGGAGAGACAAAATAAAGAATGCATACACAGTTTATTTTCCATATTTTTCAAAGTCACACAATTTTGTTGTTAATGTAAGTGTACACAAAAAAGTAGACATGTAAAAGATTCGATTGATGTATTGCTCTTATATGTACGATCAAAACTGCAAGTGTAATTTAGGGTGCTTTCACACCTGCCTTTTTTAGTTTGGTTAAATCGCGAGTTTGTTTTCCCTCTTGGTGTGGTTCGTTCCGGCAGGTGTGATTGCAGCAATTGTACTCGAGTGTGCACCAAAAGCGGACAAAAAAGTGTACCGAGACCTCCTTGAAGAGGTGGTCTCGGTACGCTTTCAAACGAACCGTGGAGCGGATCGTTTGTGGTGATAACATGATCCGAACTTAAACAGACCCAACCGCAAAAAGTACTGTGCCTTCTGGACTAATCCAGCTGCTGTTAAGCGATGCGCTGTGCATTATGGGATGTCGAGGAAAATATTTGTTGGCAACGCTTTACCAACACAGAGAGAGAGAGAAAGAAAGAGTGAGAGCGAAAGAGAGAGAGAGAGAGAGAGAAAGAGAGAGAGAAAGAGAGAGGTAAAAACATTACCTGATGTATTTTTTGTAATATTTCCGCAAGATGACCATGTCGCAGTTTAGCTAAATTAATTCACACCTCCTCCTGAAGTGATGTGCAATGCATTACAACATTTTTTTCCAGCCACAGTCACGCTTCATTTTTAAAATGCAGTTTGTCTAAAGTGATGTATACAAACTATATATTATACAATGAGCAGAGATACAATCAGTCAGCACAGTCGTAGATCCATAGTAAAAAGTGACATTTTGTGTCTGCCGGTTTGTTTACTTGCGGGAGTTTCATTGGCATTTTCCCGCACGAGAATTCTGACCAATCGAAAAGCAGTTTAGGAAACACATTCAATAACATCTGACCAATGAGAGATGTGGATTTTGTCAGATGACTGCATTTTGGTTCTTTTCATATGGTTCGGACCAACGGCAGCAGTGTGGTGTGAAAACGACCCACAGACGGCAGAAAATGCTACAATGTATCATTTATTGCCCTTGGTCCGGACCAAATGAAGCGAACAACAGATGTGTAAGCACCCTTAAGTTCTTCAGGAGAAGATGCCTCAAATGGCGTATACGTGGTTGCTGACCCCAGAGGGTTAAAGGGGGTTAACTCTTTAATACTGTGTAAAGTTCCATTTTGAAATGGGTTTAATTCAGGTATAAGCTGCTCTAGAATAAAATAGTGTTACTATTCAGCTCAAGTTTGTTCAGTGTTTATTTAATTCAGATCATTAATCATTAAAGATCATTAAAAAAAAAAAAAAACATAGTGTGGTCAAATTATAACTTGTGCGTGGAATAAAGTCAAACTTATTTTATTTGATTTCCTCCTGTAGTGTAATTTCCGAAGACTATTAGTTTGACACTTCATGGAGAATGTCTTTTGTAACCCCCAAATTAAATGTATAATTTCATTATGTCACCCTGTTATAAATAACAGGACATCATTGTTTACTTTAAGTGGCACAGCTTGTTTTCACAAATGCATGTCCACTGGAAAGGCCAGCATGTTTTGAAAGAGCTGAATCCCATGTCGCTCTGTCCTTGTTTTGTTATTGAGCCTGAAGAAGAGGGTCTTGTTTTGTTTTTAGCCTCAAAGGGCATGAGGTGGCGGCGGTCCAGAGAAGGACAAAGACCTGAGGCGCTAAACAAGGCTTGGTAGGAGGCCTGCCTCTCTCCTCCCCATTTCACAATCAGCGTGTGGGCTTCAGGGTGGCTGACAGCCCAGCAAGCTCTAGCCGCTGATATATGGAGCCTTGTGGCTTTGAAGAGAGACAAAGTCCTCTGTCTGGAAGCTCCAAACGAAAGCGCTGCATGTTTACCACTAAGACACCACCGTCTGTCCTTGTTTGGCTCTGCTTGTGTGAACTCAAACTGGTAATTGCATATGAAACTGTGCAAATGGATTTAATCATGATTCATAGAGAGAACCCGAGTAGGTCTGGTACTATATTACACAAACTACACGGCCGTCATTCATTTAATCTCAGAGAACATATACGAGTGTGTTAGATGGTGTGTGTGTACGTGTGCTGGCTGCTACCACTGGGTTAGTTAACCCGCTGCAGTCTGGGCTCCTCTCATAGGCTTTAAACAGCTGTCTGTGTTTGCCAGCACATCCTCCTTGGCTCATTTCGGCTCCCCTCTCTTGCAGTAATCACAGCTCTGCGCAGAGCTAAATGGAAGGGTTGGGAGAGAGCACGCAAGCCTGTGGTCCCTCGCTGGACTCCTCAGCTGGCCTCGTAATGCTCACTTAGTCCTGCAAGCTCCATATGCATCTAAACACAAACACAAGTCTTGGCGGAGACACACTGTCAACCAGGCATAACACAAACACACAAAGGGGTTTTAAAGCAGTAAATGTGTAATATTTAATTTTCATTTTCTTACTGTCGTATGTTGGAATGTGTCCTGTTTGCTGAGGATCAAAGTCTTTCTTGTCCTAACAATAATTAGCATTTTCGAAGCATTTATTTAAATTATTTATTTTGCTGGATTGATTGATTGATTGATTGATTGATTGATTGATTGATTGATTGATTGATTGATTGATTGATTGATTGATTGATTGATTGATTGATTGATTGATTGATTGATTGATTGATTGATTGATTGATTGATTGATTGATTGAACCCAACAATTTTATTAGGCATGTTGTCACCTTGGAATTTTAAGGTTCTATCTGCGTTCTTAATGATTTTGAGATATTGAGCTTCAAAGTTTATGTATTCCATACAGCAAACAATATGTTGCTGTAACAGTTCTCTTTCATACATTAGCATGACAGAGACCCTAAATCTACTCTTAATGTAAATGATCAAAATTTTCTTAAATTTGCAAATTGGGGTTAAAAAACAGGGCAAATGCAGACAAAACCTTCTAATTCTAAAAGTCATTTACCGCTTGGAATTATAAGGTTCTGTCTGGCAGATCATTAATTGAATGATAACTTCTCAAGCAATGCACTCAGTCTGCTTATTCATTTAATAAAAAAAAATAAATAAAATTGGTATTGCAACAATATGTTGATGCTTGAGAGTACAGTCTTTGCTTTCTATAACATTTATTTAATGTCTTAGGATGAATTTTTTTCCTGTTGAAATTAAGCATACAATGCTGTGCTAAATATTTTGTCCAGTGCAGCTGTTAATTTTATGTGTTTATTATGGTCATATTCATTGAATTTTATGCTTTATATGAATTATTGAATTATATTTGTTTGAATTATATGAATGAATTAAATTAATTATTTGCCTTTACAGCCTTAATATCACATTTAAAGACTTTAAAAGAAAACAGACAATGAGCAAATGAGCTGTTTAACAAAGTTTAATAAACACAGAAAAACATTTCACTGTCTATATACAGTTGAAGTCAGAATTATTAGCTCTCTTCGAATTTTTTTCTTCTTTTCTTCTTTTTTAAATAATTTCCAAATGATGTTTAATAGAGCAAGGATATTTTACAGTATGTCTGATAATAGTTTTTCTTCTGGAGAAAGTCTTATTTGTTTTATTTCAGCTGGAATAAAAGCAGTTTTTAATTTTTGTTAAACACAATTTTAGGGACAAAGCTATATTTTTAAGCCATATTTTTTCTTGATAGTCTACAGACCAAACCAGTGTTATACCATAACTTGCATAATTACCCTAACCTGCCTAGTTAACCTAATTAACCTAGTTAAGCCTTTAAATGTCACTTTAAGCTGTATAGAATTGTCTTGAAAATAATCTAGCAAAGTATTATTTACTGTCATCATGGCAAAGATAAAATAAGTCAGTTATTACAAATGAGTTATTAAAACCATTATGTTTAGAAAATGTGTTGAAAAAATCTTCTGTCCATTAAACCGAAATTGGGGAAAAAATAAACAAGTGGTCTAATAATTCAGGGGGGGCTAATAATACTTACTTCAACTGTAACAAATAGAAATATATTTCACATTTTAAAATATTATTTTTTAATAACTGTTTCTTTTTCAACACTGTAAAATTTAACATTTTATCTCAATGTCAAAAATGTCAATGTCAATGTGTGTGTTTTTTCTTACATAAAACCTTTTTTGTTTTTTAAATAAAAGTCCTAAAATGTAAACAACTTATTAAAAGCATCCTATAATGTAAATAACTTGTCATTTAATAAGAATATGTGAATAAATATAATTTGACAAAAATGTCAGATAGAACTTTAGAATTCTAAGGTAAAATTTAAGGCAATATTTAGAACAAGAATCATTTCATGAAATATTAAAGGATTCCATTTAAACTCAATTAAAAGGATCACAGTACAGCCACAGAATGCTAATTAACTGTAGCTAATTTCAATTCCTTACCACTGTCCTACAAACCATAAGATTTTACCCATTTGTCAGTCAGACATTTTTAATTAGTTAAATAATAATCCCATTTAGTATGACTACATATTCTTTTTTTTTCATAAATATATTTTTACAGTTTATTATGAGATCATTTCATCAATATTTTTTACATTTCTTTTCACAAAAGTTGTTTTTTTATAGATTAAAATAGACGCTTGCAACTAATGTCCTTAAACCATTACTTTTTACATTTAATTTGATGCCAAAAATGTATGGGTATTAGTGGTTAGCACAATCACCTCACTGCAAGAAAGTTGTTGGTTCGAGCCTTGGATGGGTCAGTTGGCATTTTTGTGTGGAGTTTGCATGTTCTCCTCATGTTGGAGTGGGTTTCCTCCAGGTGCTCCGGTTTCCCCCACAAGTCCAAAGACATTTGGTATAGGTGAATTAGGTAAGCTAAATTGGCTGTAAGTGTATGTGTGTGAAAAAGCGTATGGATATTTCCCAGAAGAGCTGTTTGTTGCAGCTGGAAGAGCATCCGCTGCGTAAAACATATGCTCAATAAGTTTAGCCTAAAAGAAAATGAATGAATAAATGAATGAATGAACTTAATGTCTCATCCTTGACCTTCATGTGCATGTTGTATTCTTATTTTCCACTGTCTCCTGATTTTGTCATCTCTTGCATTAATAACTTGGCACAGCATGTATTCTCGCAATGCCGTTCTTTATCTTCTGTGTGGTATACTATCTCTGACAGAGAGAGAAAACAGACAACAAGCAAACAAGAGGAAAAATACAGTCACAGAGTGATTGCTGAGTGGGTCTTAACTTGAAATTGATCCCCCCAGACATTAATGATTACCAGAAAACACTACAAAGAGTTTATATAAAGGCACTCTGTGAGAGCAGAAATTAGTACAGATGAGTACATTACTGTGCATTACCCCTAATATCATCGCTAATGCACATTAACCAAATGGTATAGTATGTCACAATGTGTTCCTGTGGAGAATGAGGTCTCCTCATTTTCTTTAAGTAGTAGCAATCTAAATCCGTCTCTTTTTATGTGTGCATGTGAAACAGCCAAAGCGCTACAGGACTGTCATGTGTGCCTCCATAGCAACTGCCTGTGATTCACCCAGATGGGCTTTAAATTGGTCAGTATGACTGCATGTCCACCTGGTCCTAATCACTATTAGCGAGTGGACATCCGATGTCTTACGTGGCGCATGGCCATGGAATTTTAATAGACACATTCATCCTACTTCCTAAAAAAAAGCTGGATCAAAAAATCAGCGTCAGAGAATGGAAAGTGAGATTGCTTTGTCTTGGGAGGTGATGAGGGTTATAAAAACCAGCGGTTCTTATTTCCAAACCCGTGGCAGGAATGTTAATACCCGTTTGGACTTTACCTGGGTCCCACATTGTGTGCTAAAGAGCTGAGGATGAGAGATCAGCATGCAAGCGGCCAATAACACCACCTTTCATGCTGTGAGCCAGAGTTATTGGATCCTTACAAAGGCGTTCAATTTAACTTTGCCCTTAAATCCCTTTTTTTTTTTAAACCCCTCCCATGACAGTAGGGTGCTAGTTACACAGCTAAAGAACAAATCCACACATAAGAGGACGGTCCGCACATCTTTGCAGCTGTGTCCGCACTACGAGCTGATTGGGACTTCTGTCTCCTCTACAGAAGGAAAACAAACTGCTTGTCAAATGACTGAGTGGCTTTTTCTTTTTCTTTACTTGCTGCTTGTTTGTTTTTGTGCTCTTGGGCTGTAGAGGCCCTG